>NW_027144790.1:0-32524 GCF_026170545.1 Melanerpes formicivorus
GGAGCCAATGGGAGCGTTCTACATATCCCGTGGGGAGCCTCTATAGTGGCCTATGGAGCCAATGGGATCATCTATAGAAGCCCTTGGGAGCCTCTATAGTGGCCTATAGAGCCAATGGGACCATCTATAGAGCCCGTGGGAGCCTCTCTAGTGGCCTATGGAGCCAATGGGGAGCGTCTATAGAGCCCGTGGGAGCCTCTATAGTGGCCTATGGAGCCAATGGGAGCGTCTATAGAGCCCGTGGGAGCCTCTGTAGTGGCCTATGGAGCCAATGGGAGCGTCTACAGAGCCATGGGGTGGGCAGCCTCTATAGGGGTCTATGTGCCCAATGGGAGCGTCTATAGAGCCCGTGGGAGCCTCTATAGTGGCCTATGGAGCCAATGTGGGAGCGTCTATAGAGCCCGAGTGGGAGCCTCTCTATTTGCCTATGGAGCCATTGGGAGCGTCCATTGAGCCCGTGGGAGCCTCTATAGTGGCTTATGGAGGCAATGGGATCATCTATAGAGCCCGTGGGAGCCTCTATAGTGGCCTATGGAGCCAATGGGACCATCTATAGAAGCCCGTGGCAGCCTCTATAGTGGCCTATGGAGCCAATGGGAGCATCTATAGAGCCCGTGGGAGCCTCTATAGTGGCCTATGGAGCCCAATGGGAGCGTGTTATAGAGCCCGTGGGAGCCTCTATAGAGGCCTGTGGAGCCAAATGGGAGCGTCTATAGAGCCCAGTGGGAGCCTCTATAGTGGCCTATGGAGCCAATGGGGATCATCTATAGAGCCCTTGGGAGCCTCTATAGTGGCCTATAGAGCCAATGGGACCATCTATAGAGCCCATGGGAGCCTCTATAGTGGCCTATGGAGCCAATGGGAGCGTCTATAGAGCCCGTGGGAGCCTCTATAGTGGCCTATGGAGCCATTGGGAGCGTCCATAGAGCCCGTGGGAGCATCTCTAGTGGCCTATGGAGCCAATGGGAGCGTCTATAGAGCCCCTGGGAGCCTCTATAGTGGCCTATGGAGCCAATGGGAGCCTCTACATAGCCCGTGGGAGCCTCTATAGTGGCCTATGGAGCCAATGGGGAGCGTCTATAGAGCCCGTGGGAGCCTCTATAGTGGCCTGTGAAGCCAATGGGAGCGTCTATAGAGCCCGTGGCAGCCTCTATAGTGGCCTATGGAGCCGAATGGGAGCGTCTATAGAGCCCGTGGGAGCCTCTATAGTGGCCTATGGAGCCAATGGCAGCGTCTATAGAGCCCGTGGCAGCCTCTATGGTAGCCTATGTTCCAATGGGAGGGGTCTATAGAGACCGTGGGAGCCTCTATAGTGGCGTAATGGAGCCAATGGGAGCGTCTACAGAGCCCGTGGGAGCTTCTATAGTGGCCTATGGAGCCAATGGGAGCGTCTATAGAGCCCGTGGGAGCCTCTATAGGGGCCTATGGAGCCAATGGGAGCGTCTATCGAGCCCGTGTGAGCTTCTCTATTTGCCTATGGAGCCATTGGGAGCGTCTATGGAGCCCGTGTGAGCTTCTCTATTTGCCTATGGAGCCATTGGGAGCGTCCATAGAGCCCGTGGGAGCATCTCTAGTGGCCTATGGAGCCAATGGGAGCGTCTATAGAGCCCGTGGGAGCCTCTCTAGTGGCCTATGGAGCCAATGGGAGCGTCTATAGAGCCCGTGGGAGCCTCTATAGTGGCCTATGGAGCCAATGGGAGCGTCTATAGAGCCAGTGGGAGCCTCTCTAGTGGCCTATGGAGCCAATGGGAGCGTCTATAGAGCCCGTGGGAGCCTCAGTAGAGGCCTATGGAGCCAATGGAAGCGTCTATAGAGCCCGTGGGAGCCTCTATAGTGGCCTACTGAGCCAATGGGAGCATCTATAGAGCCCGTGGGAGCCTCTATAGTGGCCTATGGAGCCAATGGGAGCGTCTATAGAGCCCGTGGGAGCCTCTGTAGTGGCCTATGGAGCCAACGGGAACGTCTATAGAGCCCGTGGGAGGCCTCTGTAGTGGCCTATGGAGCCAATGGGAGCGTCTATAGAGCCCGTGGGAGCTTCTATAGTGGCCTATGGAGCCAATGGGAGCGTCTATAGAGCCCGTGGGAGTTTCTATAGTGGCCTATGGAGCCATTGGGGAGCGTTCCATAGAGCCCGTGGGAGCCTCTATAGTGGCCTATGGAGCCAATGGGAGCCTGTATAGAGCCCGTGGGAGCCTCTCTATTTGCCTATGGAGCCAATGGGAGCGTCTATAGAGCCCGTGGCAGCCTCTATGGTAGCCTATGTTGCCAATGGGAGGGTCTATAGAGACCGTGGGAGCCTCTATAGTGGCCTATGGAGCCAATGGGAGCGTCTACAGAGCCCGTGGGATCTTCTATAGTGGCCTATGCAGCCAATGGGAGCGTCTATAGAGCCCGTGTGAGCTTCTCTATTTGCCTATGGAGCCATTGGGAGCGTCCATAGAGCCCGTGGGAGCCTCTCTAGTGGCCTATGGAGCCAATGGGAGCGTCTATAGAGCCCGTGGGAGCCTCTCTAGAGGCCTATGGAGCCAATGGGAGCGTCTATAGAGCCCGTGGGAGCCTCTATAGGGGCCTATGGAGGCAATGGGAGCATCTATAGAGCCCTGTGGGAGCCTCTCTAGTGGCCTATGGAGCCTATGGGAGCGTCTATAGAGCCCGTGGGAGCCTCTATAGTGGGCCTATGGAGCCTATGGGAGCGTCTATAGAGCCCGTGGGAGCCTCTATATTGGCCTAAGGAGCCAATGGGAGCGTCTACACAGCCCGTGGGTGCCTCTATATTGTCCTATGGAGCCAATGGGAGCGTCTATAGAGCCCGTGGGAGCCTCTAGAGTGGCCTATGGAGCCAATGGGAGCATCTATAGAGCCCGTGGGAGCTTCTACAGTGGCCTATGGAGCCAATGGAAAGTGTCTATAGAGCCCGTGGCAGCCTCTATAGTGGCCTATGGAGCCAATGGGAGCGTCTAATAGAGCCCGTGGGAGCCTCTATAGAGGCCTATGGAGCCAATGGGAGCGTCTACAGAGCCCGGTGGGAGCCTCTATAGTGGCCTATGGAGCCAATGGCAGCGTCTATAGAGCCCGTGGGAGCCTCTATAGTGGCCTATGGAGCCAATGGGAGCGTCTACAGAGCCCGTGGCAGCCTCTATAGTGGCCTATGGAGCCAATGGGAGCGTCTATAGAGCCCGTGGGAGCCTCTCTAGTGGCCTATGGAGCCAATGGGAGCGTCGACAGAGCCCGTGGGAGCCTCTATAGTGGCCTATGGAGCCAATGGGATCATCTATAGAGCCCGTGGGAGCCTCTATAGTGGCCTATGGAGCCAATGGGACCATCTATAGAGCCCGTGGGAGCCTCTATAGTGGCCTATGGAGCCAATGGGAGCGTCTATAGAGCCCGTGGGAGCCTCTATAGTGGCCTATGGAGCCAATGGGAGCGTGTATAGAGCCCGTGGGAGCCTCTCTATTTGCCTATGGAGCCATTGGGAGCGTCCATAGAGCCCGTGGGAGCCTCTATAGTGCCTATGGAGCCAATGAGAGCGTCCATAGAGCCCGTGGGAGCCTCTATAGTGGCCTATGGAGCCAATGGGAGCGTCTATAGAGCCCGTGGGAGCCTCTATAGTGGCCTATGTAGCTAAGGGGAGCGTCTATAGAGACCGTGGGAGCCACTATAGTGGCCTATGGAGCCAATGAGAGCGTCCATAGAGCCCGTGGGGTGCCTCTACAGTGGCCTATGGAGCCAATGGGAGCGTCTATAGAGCCCGTGGGAGCCTCTATAGTGGCCTATGTAGCCAATGGGAGCGTCTATAGAGCCCGTGGGAACCTCTATAGTGGCCTATGGAGCCAATGAGAGCGTCTATAGAGTCCGTGGGAGCCTATATAGTGGCCTATGGAGCCAATGGGAGCGTCTATAGAGCCCGTGGGAGCCTCTATAGTGTCCTATGGAGCCAATGGGAGCGTCTATAGAGCCCGTGGGAGCCTCTATAGTGGCCTATGGAGCCAATGGGAGCATGTATAGAGCCCGTGGGAGCCTCTCTATTTGCCTATGGAGCCATTGGGAGCGTCCATAGAGCCCGTGGCAGCCGCTCTATTTGCCTATGGAGCCATTGGGAGCATCCAAAGAGCCCTTGGGAGCCTCTAGAGTGGCCTATGGAGCCAATGGGAGCGTCTATAGAGCCCGTGGGAGCCTCAATAGTGGCCTATGGAGCCAATGGGAGCGTCTATAGAGCCCGTGGAAGCCTCTAGAGTGGCCTATGGAGCCAATGGGAGCGTCTATAGAGCCCGTGGGAGCCTCTCTATTTGCCTATGGAGCTATTAGGAGCGTCCATAGAGCCCGTGGGAGCCTCTATAGTGGCCTATGGAGCCAATGGGAGCTTCTATAGAGCCCGTGGGAGCCTCTATAGTGGCCTATGGAGCCAATGGGAGCGTCTATAGAGCCCGTGGGAGCCTCTATAGGGGTCTATGGAGCCAATGGGAGCGTCTACAGAGCCCGTGGGAGCCTCTATAGTGGCCTATGGAGCCAATGGGATCATCTATAGAGCCCGTGGGAGCCTCTATAGTGGCCTATGGAGCCAATGGGAGCGTCTATAGAGCCCGTGGGAGCCTCTATAGTGGCCTATGGAGCCAATGGGAGCGTCTACATAGCCCGTGGGTGCCTCTATAGTGGCCTATGGAGCCAATGGGAGCGTCTATAGAGCCCGTGGGAGCGTCTCTAGTGGCCTATGGAGCCAATGGGAGCGTCTATAGAGCCCGTGGGAGCCTCTATAGTGGCCTAAGTAGCCAATGGGAGCGTCTACATAGCCCGTGGGTGCCTCTATAGTGGCCTATGGAGCCAATGGGAGCATCTATAGAGCCAGTGGGAGCCTCTAGAGTGGCCTATGGAGCCAATGGGAGCGTCTATAGAGCCCGTGGGAGCCTCTAGAGTGGCCTATGGAGCCAATGGAAGCGTCTATAGAGCCCCTGGGAGCCTCTAGAGTGGCCTATGGAGCCAATGGAAGTGTCTATAGAGCCCGTGGCAGCCTCTATAGTGGCCTATGGAGCCAATGGGAGCGTCTATAGAGCCCGTGGGAGCCTCTATAGTGGCCTATGGAGCCAATGGGACCATCTATGGAGCCCGTGGCAGCCTCTATAGTGGCCTATGGAGCCAATGGGAGCATCTATAGAGCCCGTGGGAGCCTCTATAGTGGCCTATGGAGCCAATGGGAGCGTGTATAGAGCCCGTGGGAGCCTCTATAGAGGCCTGTGGAGCCAATGGGAGCGTCTATAGAGCCCGTGGGAGCCTCTATAGTGGCCTATGGAGCCAATGGGATCATCTATAGAGCCCTTGGGAGCCTCTATAGTGGCCTATAGAGCCAATGGGACCATCTATAGAGCCCATGGGAGCCTCTATAGTGGCCTATGGAGCCAATGGGAGCGTCTATAGAGCCCGTGGGAGCCTCTATAGTGGCCTATGGAGCCAATGGGAGCGTCTACATAGCCCGTGGGAGCCTCTATACTGGCCTATGGAGCCAATGGGAGCGTCTATAGAGCCCGTGGGAGCCTCTATAGTGGCCTATGGAGCCAATGGGAGCGTCTACATAGCCCGTGGGAGCCTCTATAGTGGCCTATGGAGCCAATGGGAGCGTCTACATAGCCCATGGGAGCCTCTATAGTGGCCTATGGAGCCAATGGGAGCGTCTATGGAGCCCGTGGGAGCCTCTATACTGGCCTATGGAGCCAATGGGAGCGTCTATAGAGCCCGTGGGAGCCTCTATAGTGGCCTATGGAGCCAATGGGAGCGTCTATAGAGCCCGTGGGAGCCTCTATAGTGGCCTATGGAGCCAATGGGAGCGTCGATAGAGCCCGTGTGAGCCTCTGTAGAGGCCTACGGAGCCAATGGAAGCGTCTATAGAGACCGTGGGAGCCTGACTAGTGGCCTACGGAGCCAAAGGGAGCGTCTGTAGAGCCCGTGGGAGCCTCTCTAGTGGCCTATGGAGCCAATGGGAGCGTGTATACAGCCCGTGGGAGCCTCTCTATTTGCCTACGGAGCCAATGGGAGCGTCTACAGAGCCCGTGGGAGCCTCTATAGTGGCCTATGTAGACAATGGGAGCGTCTATAGAGACCGTGGGAGCCACTATAGTGGCCTATGGAGCCAATGGGAGCGTCTACAGAGCCCGTGGGAGCCTCTATAGTGGCCTAAGGAGCCAATGGGAGCGTCTACATAGCCCGTGGGAGCCTCTATAGAGGCCTATAGAGCCAATGGGAGCGTCTATGGAGCCCGTGGGAGCCTCTCTAGTGGCCTATGGAGCCAATGGGAGCGTCTATAGAGCCCGTGGCAGCCTCTATAGTGTCCTATGGAGCCTATGGGAGCATCTATAGAGCCCGTGGGAGCCTCTATAGTGGCCTAAGGAGCCATTGGGAGCGTCTATAGAGCCCGTGGGAGCCTCTCTAGAGGCCTATGGAGCCAATGGAAGCGTCTATAGAGCCCGTGGGAGCCTCTATAGTGGCCTACGGAGGCAATGGGAGCATCTATAGAGCCCGTGGGAGCCTCTATAGTGGCCTATGGAGCCAAAGGGAGCGTCTATAGAGCCCGTGGGAGCCGCTATAGTGGCCTATGGAGCCAATGGGAGCGTCTATAGAGCCCGTGGGAGCCTCTCTAGTGGCCTATGGAGCCAATGGGAGCGTCTATAGAGCCCGTGGGAGCCTCTATAGTGGCCTATGGAGCCAATGGGAGCGTCTATAGAGCCCGTGGGAGCCTCTGTAGTGGCCTATGGACCCAATGGGAGCGTCTACAGAGCCCGTGGCAGCCTCTATAGGGGTCTATGGAGCCAATGGGAGCGTCTATAGAGCCCGTGGGAGCCTCTATAGTGGCCTATGGAGCCAATGGGAGCGTGTATAGAGCCCGTGGGAGCCTCTATAGAGGCCTGTGGAGCCAATGGGAGCGTCTATAGAGCCCGTGGGAGCCTCTATAGTGGCCTATGGAGCCAATGGGATCATCTATAGAGCCCTTGGGAGCCTCTATAGTGGCCTATAGAGCCAATGGGACCATCTATAGAGCCCATGGGAGCCTCTATAGTGGCCTATGGAGCCAATGGGAGCGTCTATAGAGCCCGTGGGAGCCTCTATAGTGGCCTATGGAGCCAATGGGAGCGTCTATAGAGCCCGTGGGAGCCTCTCTATTTGCCTATGGTGCCAATGGGAGCGTCTATAGAGCCCCTGGGAGCCTCTATAGTGGCCTATGGAGCCAATGGGAGCGTCTGCATAGCCCGTGGGAGCCTCTATAGTGGCCTATGGAGCCAATG
Source organism: Melanerpes formicivorus (assembly GCF_026170545.1). Taxonomy (NCBI): domain Eukaryota; kingdom Metazoa; phylum Chordata; class Aves; order Piciformes; family Picidae; genus Melanerpes; species Melanerpes formicivorus. Next base: position 7,269 of record NW_027144790.1, read on the forward strand.
GGAGGGTCTATAGAGCCCGTGGGAGCCTCTATAGTGGCCTGTGAAGCCAATGGGAGCGTCTATAGAGCCCGTGGCAGCCTCTATAGTGGCCTATGGAGCCAATGGGAGCGTCTATAGAGCCCGTGGGAGCCTCTATAGTGGCCTATGGAGCCAATGGCAGCGTCTATAGAGCCCGTGGCAGCCTCTATGGTAGCCTATGTTGCCAATGGGAGGGTCTATAGAGACCGTGGGAGCCTCTATAGTGGCGTATGGAGCCAATGGGAGCGTCTACAGAGCCCGTGGGAGCTTCTATAGTGGCCTATGGAGCCAATGGGAGCGTCTATAGAGCCCGTGGGAGCCTCTATAGGGGCCTATGGAGCCAATGGGAGCGTCTATCGAGCCCGTGTGAGCTTCTCTATTTGCCTATGGAGCCATTGGGAGCGTCTATAGAGCCCGTGTGAGCTTCTCTATTTGCCTATGGAGCCATTGGGAGCGTCCATAGAGCCCGTGGGAGCATCTCTAGTGGCCTATGGAGCCAATGGGAGCGTCTACAGAGCCCGTGGGAGCCTCTATAGTGGCCTATGGAGCCAATGGGAGCGTCTATAGAGCCAGTGGGAGCCTCTCTAGTGGCCTATGGAGCCAATGGGAGCGTCTATAGAGCCAGTGGGAGCCTCTCTAGTGGCCTATGGAGCCAATGGGAGCGTCTATAGAGCCCGTGGGAGCCTCAGTAGAGGCCTATGGAGCCAATGGAAGCGTCTATAGAGCCCGTGGGAGCCTCTATAGTGGCCTACGGAGCCAATGGGAGCATCTATAGAGCCCGTGGGAGCCTCTATAGTGGCCTATGGAGCCAATGGGAGCGTCTATAGAGCCCGTGGGAGCCTCTGTAGTGGCCTGTGGAGCCAACGGGAGCGTCTATAGAGCCCGTGGGAGCCTCTGTAGTGGCCTATGGAGCCAATGGGAGCGTCTATAGAGCCCGTGGGAGCCTCTATATTGGCCTAAGGAGCCAATGGGAGCGTCTACACAGCCCGTGGGTGCCTCTATATTGTCCTATGGAGCCAATGGGAGCGTCTATAGAGCCCGTGGGAGCCTCTAGAGTGGCCTATGGAGCCAATGGGAGCATCTATAGAGCCCGTGGGAGCTTCTACAGTGGCCTATGGAGCCAATGGAAGTGTCTATAGAGCCCGTGGCAGCCTCTATAGTGGCCTATGGAGCCAATGGGAGCGTCTATAGAGCCCGTGGGAGCCTCTATAGAGGCCTATGGAGCCAATGGGAGCGTCTACAGAGCCCGTGGGAGCCTCTATAGTGGCCTATGGAGCCAATGGCAGCGTCTATAGAGCCCGTGGGAGCCTCTATAGTGGCCTATGGAGCCAATGGGAGCGTCTACAGAGCCCGTGGCAGCCTCTATAGTGGCCTATGGAGCCAATGGGAGCGTCTATAGAGCCCGTGGGAGCCTCTCTAGTGGCCTATGGAGCCAATGGGAGCGTCGACAGAGCCCGTGGGAGCCTCTATAGTGGCCTATGGAGCCAATGGGATCATCTATAGAGCCCGTGGGAGCCTCTATAGTGGCCTATGGAGCCAATGGGACCATCTATAGAGCCCGTGGGAGCCTCTATAGTGGCCTATGGAGCCAATGGGAGCGTCTATAGAGCCCGTGGGAGCCTCTATAGTGGCCTATGGAGCCAATGGGAGCGTGTATAGAGCCCGTGGGAGCCTCTCTATTTGCCTATGGAGCCATTGGGAGCGTCCATAGAGCCCGTGGGAGCCTCTATAGTGGCCTATGGAGCCAATGAGAGCGTCCATAGAGCCCGTGGGAGCCTCTATAGTGGCCTATGGAGCCAATGGGAGCGTCTATAGAGCCCGTGGGAGCCTCTATAGTGGCCTATGTAGCTAAGGGGAGCGTCTATAGAGACCGTGGGAGCCACTATAGTGGCCTATGGAGCCAATGAGAGCGTCCATAGAGCCCGTGGGAGCCTCTACAGTGGCCTATGGAGCCAATGGGAGCGTCTATAGAGCCCGTGGGAGCCTCTATAGTGGCCTATGTAGCCAATGGGAGCGTCTATAGAGCCCGTGGGAACCTCTATAGTGGCCTATGGAGCCAATGAGAGCGTCTATAGAGTCCGTGGGAGCCTATATAGTGGCCTATGGAGCCAATGGGAGCGTCTATAGAGCCCGTGGGAGCCTCTATAGTGTCCTATGGAGCCAATGGGAGCGTCTATAGAGCCCGTGGGAGCCTCTATAGTGGCCTATGGAGCCAATGGGAGCATGTATAGAGCCCGTGGGAGCCTCTCTATTTGCCTATGGAGCCATTGGGAGCGTCCATAGAGCCCGTGGCAGCCGCTCTATTTGCCTATGGAGCCATTGGGAGCATCCAAAGAGCCCGTGGGAGCCTCTCTAGTGGCCTATGGAGCCAATGGGAGCGTCTATAGAGCCCGTGGCAGCCTCTCTATTTGCCTATGGAGCCATTGGGAGCATCCAAAGAGCCCTTGGGAGCCTCTAGAGTGGCCTATGGAGCCAATGGGAGCGTCTATAGAGCCCGTGGGAGCCTCAATAGTGGCCTATGGAGCCAATGGGAGCGTCTATAGAGCCCGTGGAAGCCTCTAGAGTGGCCTATGGAGCCAATGGGAGCGTCTATAGAGCCCGTGGGAGCCTCTCTATTTGCCTATGGAGCTATTAGGAGCGTCCATAGAGCCCGTGGGAGCCTCTATAGTGGCCTATGGAGCCAATGGGAGCTTCTATAGAGCCCGTGGCAGCCTCTATAGGGGTCTATGGAGCCAATGGGAGCGTCTACAGAGCCCGTGGGAGCCTCTATAGTGGCCTATGGAGCCAATGGGATCATCTATAGAGCCCGTGGGAGCCTCTATAGTGGCCTATGGAGCCAATGGGAGCGTCTATAGAGCCCGTGGGAGCCTCTATAGTGGCCTATGGAGCCAATGGGAGCGTCTACATAGCCCGTGGGTGCCTCTATAGTGGCCTATGGAGCCAATGGGAGCGTCTATAGAGCCCGTGGGAGCGTCTCTAGTGGCCTATGGAGCCAATGGGAGCGTCTATAGAGCCCGTGGGAGCCTCTATAGTGGCCTAAGTAGCCAATGGGAGCGTCTACATAGCCCGTGGGTGCCTCTATAGTGGCCTATGGAGCCAATGGGAGCATCTATAGAGCCAGTGGGAGCCTCTAGAGTGGCCTATGGAGCCAATGGGAGCGTCTATAGAGCCCGTGGGAGCCTCTAGAGTGGCCTATGGAGCCAATGGAAGCGTCTATAGAGCCCCTGGGAGCCTCTAGAGTGGCCTATGGAGCCAATGGAAGTGTCTATAGAGCCCGTGGCAGCCTCTATAGTGGCCTATGGAGCCAATGGGAGCGTCTATAGAGCCCGTGGGAGCCTCTATAGTGGCCTATGGAGCCAATGGGACCATCTATAGAGCCCGTGGCAGCCTCTATAGTGGCCTATGGAGCCAATGGGAGCATCTATAGAGCCCGTGGGAGCCTCTATAGTGGCCTATGGAGCCAATGGGAGCGTGTATAGAGCCCGTGGGAGCCTCTATAGAGGCCTGTGGAGCCAATGGGAGCGTCTATAGAGCCCGTGGGAGCCTCTATAGTGGCCTATGGAGCCAATGGGATCATCTATAGAGCCCTTGGGAGCCTCTATAGTGGCCTATAGAGCCAATGGGACCATCTATAGAGCCCATGGGAGCCTCTATAGTGGCCTATGGAGCCAATGGGAGCGTCTATAGAGCCCGTGGGAGCCTCTATAGTGGCCTATGGAGCCAATGGGAGCGTCTACATAGCCCGTGGGAGCCTCTATACTGGCCTATGGAGCCAATGGGAGCGTCTATAGAGCCCGTGGGAGCCTCTATAGTGGCCTATGGAGCCAATGGGAGCGTCTACATAGCCCGTGGGAGCCTCTATAGTGGCCTATGGAGCCAATGGGAGCGTCTACATAGCCCATGGGAGCCTCTATAGTGGCCTATGGAGCCAATGGGAGCGTCTATGGAGCCCGTGGGAGCCTCTATACTGGCCTATGGAGCCAATGGGAGCGTCTATAGAGCCCGTGGGAGCCTCTATAGTGGCCTATGGAGCCAATGGGAGCGTCTATAGAGCCCGTGGGAGCCTCTATAGTGGCCTATGGAGCCAATGGGAGCGTCTATAGAGCCCGTGGGAGCCTCTGTAGAGGCCTACGGAGCCAATGGAAGCGTCTATAGAGACCGTGGGAGCCTGACTAGTGGCCTATGGAGCCAAAGGGAGCGTCTGTAGAGCCCATGGGAGCCTCTCTAGTGGCCTATGGAGCCAATGGGAGCGTGTATACAGCCCGTGGGAGCCTCTCTATTTGCCTACGGAGCCAATGGGAGCGTCTACAGAGCCCGTGGGAGCCTCTATAGTGGCCTATGTAGACAATGGGAGCGTCTATAGAGACCGTGGGAGCCACTATAGTGGCCTATGGAGCCAATGGGAGCGTCTACAGAGCCCGTGGGAGCCTCTATAGTGGCCTAAGGAGCCAATGGGAGCGTCTACATAGCCCGTGGGAGCCTCTATAGAGGCCTATAGAGCCAATGGGAGCGTCTATGGAGCCCGTGGGAGCCTCTCTAGTGGCCTATGGAGCCAATGGGAGCGTCTATAGAGCCCGTGGCAGCCTCTATAGTGGCCTATGGAGCCTATGGGAGCATCTATAGAGCCCGTGGGAGCCTCTATAGTGGCCTAAGGAGCCATTGGGAGCGTCTATAGAGCCCGTGGGAGCCTCTCTAGAGGCCTATGGAGCCAATGGAAGCGTCTATAGAGCCCGTGGGAGCCTCTATAGTGGCCTATGGAGGCAATGGGAGCATCTATAGAGCCCGTGGGAGCCTCTATAGTGGCCTATGGAGCCAATGGGAGCGTCTATAGAGCCCGTGGGAGCCTCTATAGGGGCCTATGGAGGCAATGGGAGCGTCTATAGAGCCCGTGTGAGCCTCTCTAGAGGCCTATGGAGCCAATGGGAGCGTGCATTGAGCCCGTGGGAGCCTCTATAGTGGCCTATGGAGCCAAAGGGATCATCTATAGAGCCCGTGGGAGCCTCTATAGTGGCCTATGGAGCCAATGGGAGCGTCTATAGAGCCCGTGGGAGCCGCTATAGTGGCCTATGGAGCCAATGGGAGCGTCTATAGAGCCCGTGGGAGCCTCTCTAGTGGCCTATGGAGCCAATGGGAGCGTCTATAGAGCCCGTGGGAGCCTCTATAGTGGCCTATGGAGCCAATGGGAGCGTCTATAGAGCCCGTGGGAGCCTCTGTAGTGGCCTATGGACCCAATGGGAGCGTCTACAGAGCCCGTGGCAGCCTCTATAGGGGTCTATGGAGCCAATGGGAGCGTCTATAGAGCCCGTGGGAGCCTCTATAGTGGCCTATGGAGCCAATGGGACCGTGTATAGAGCCCGTGGGGAGCCTCTATAGAGGCCTGTGGAGCCAATGGGAGCATCTATAGAGCCCGTGGGAGCCTCTATAGTGGCCTATGGAGCCAATGGGATCATCTATAGAGCCCTTGGGAGCCTCTATAGTGGCCTATAGAGCCAATGGGACCATCTATAGAGCCCATGGGAGCCTCTATAGTGGCCTATGGAGCCAATGGGAGCGTCTATAGAGCCCGTGGGAGCCTCTCTAGTGGCCTATGGAGCCAATGGGAGCGTCTATAGAGCCCGTGGGAGCCTCTCTATTTGCCTATGGTGCCAATGGAAGCGTCTATAGAGCCCCTGGGAGCCTCTATAGTGGCCTATGGAGCCAATGGGAGCGTCTGCATAGCCCGTGGGAGCCTCTATAGTGGCCTATGGAGCCAATGGGAGGGTCTATAGAGCCCGTGGGAGCCTCTATAGTGGCCTGTGAAGCCAATGGGAGCGTCTATAGAGCCCGTGGCAGCCTCTATAGTGGCCTATGGAGCCAATGGGAGCGTCTATAGAGCCCGTGGGAGCCTCTATAGTGGCCTATGGAGCCAATGGCAGCGTCTATAGAGCCCGTGGCAGCCCCTATGGTAGCCTATGTTGCCAATGGGAGGGTCTATAGAGACCGTGGGAGCCTCTATAGTGGCGTATGGAGCCAATGGGAGCGTCTACAGAGCCCGTGGGAGCTTCTATAGTGGCCTATGGAGCCAATGGGAGCTTCTATAGAGCCCGTGGGAGCCTCTATAGGGGCCTATGGAGCCAATGGGAGCGTCTATCGAGCCCGTGTGAGCTTCTCTATTTGCCTATGGAGCCATTGGGAGCGTCTATAGAGCCCGTGTGAGCTTCTCTATTTGCCTATGGAGCCATTGGGAGCGTCCATAGAGCCCGTGGGAGCATCTCTAGTGGCCTATGGAGCCAATGGGAGCGTCTATAGAGCCCGTGGGAGCCTCTATAGTGGCCTATGGAGCCAATGGGAGCGTCTATAGAGCCAGTGGGAGCCTCTCTAGTGGCCTATGGAGCCAATGGGAGCGTCTATAGAGCCAGTGGGAGCCTCTACAGTGGCCTATGGAGCCAATGGGAGCGTCTATAGAGCCCGTGGGAGCCTCAGTAGAGGCCTATGGAGCCAATGGAAGCGTCTATAGAGCCCGTGGGAGCCTCTATAGTGGCCTACGGAGCCAATGGGAGCATCTATAGAGCCCGTGGGAGCCTCTATAGTGGCCTATGGAGCCAATGGGAGCGTCTATAGAGCCCGTGGGAGCCTCTGTAGTGGCCTGTGGAGCCAACGGGAGCGTCTATAGAGCCCGTGGGAGCCTCTGTAGTGGCCTATGGAGCCAATGGGAGCGTCTATAGAGCCCGTGTGAGCTTCTATAGTGGCCTATGGAGCCAATGGGAGCGTCTATAGAGCCCGTGGGAGTTTCTATAGTGGCCTATGGAGCCATTGGGAGCGTCCATAGAGCCCGTGGGAGCCTCTATAGTGGCCTATGGAGCCAATGGGAGCCTGTATAGAGCCCGTGGGAGCCTCTCTATTTGCCTATGGAGCCAATGGGAGCGTCTATAGAGCCCGTGGCAGCCTCTATGTTAGCCTATGTTGCCAATGGGAGGGTCTATAGAGACCGTGGGAGCCTCTATAGTGGCCTATGGAGCCAATGGGAGCGTCTATGGAGCCCGTGGGATCTTCTATAGTGGCCTATGGAGCCAATGGGAGCGTCTATAGAGCCCGTGTGAGCTTCTCTATTTGCCTATGGAGCCATTGGGAGCGTCCATAGAGCCCGTGGGAGCCTCTCTAGTGGCCTATGGAGCCAATGGGAGCGTCTATAGAGCCCGTGGGAGCCTCTCTAGAGGCCTATGGAGCCAATGGGAGCGTCTATAGAGCCCGTGGGAGCCTCTATAGGGGCCTATGGAGGCAATGGGAGCATCTATAGAGCCCGTGGGAGCCTCTCTAGGGGCCTATGGAGCCTATGGGAGCGTCTATAGAGCCCGTGGGAGCCTCTATAGTGGCCTATGGAGCCTATGGGAGCGTCTATAGAGCCCGTGGGAGCCTCTATATTGGCCTAAGGAGCCAATGGGAGCGTCTACATAGCCCGTGGGTGCCTCTATATTGTCCTATGGAGCCAATGGGAGCGTCTATAGAGCCCGTGGGAGCCTCTAGAGTGGCCTATGTAGGCAATGGGAGCATCTATAGAGCCCGTGGGAGCTTCTACAGTGGCCTATGGAGCCAATGGAAGTGTCTATAGAGCCCGTGGGAGCCTCTATAGTGGCCTATGGAGCCAATGGGAGCGTGTATAGAGCCCGTGGGAGCCTCTATAGAGGCCTGTGGAGCCAATGGGAGCGTCTATAGAGCCCGTGGGAGCCTCTATAGTGGCCTATGGAGCCAATGGGATCATCTATAGAGCCCTTGGGAGCCTCTATAGTGGCCTATAGAGCCAATGGGACCATCTATAGAGCCCATGGGAGCCTCTATAGTGGCCTATGGAGCCAATGGGAGCGTCTATAGAGCCCGTGGGAGCCTCTATAGTGGCCTATGGAGCCAATGGGAGCGTCTATAGAGCCCGTGGGAGCCTCTCTATTTGCCTATGGTGCCAATGGGAGCGTCTATAGAGCCCGTGGGAGCCTCTATAGTGGCCTATGGAGCCAATGGGAGCGTCTACATAGCCCGTGGGAGCCTCTATAGTGGCCTATGGAGCCAATGGGAGGGTCTATAGAGCCCGTGGGAGCCTCTATAGTGGCCTGTGAAGCCAATGGGAGCGTCTATAGAGCCCGTGGCAGCCTCTATAGTGGCCTATGGAGCGAATGGGAGCGTCTATAGAGCCCGTGGGAGCCTCTATAGTGGCCTATGGAGCCAATGGCAGCGTCTATAGAGCCCGTGGCGGCCTCTATGGTAGCCTATGTTGCCAATGGGAGGGTCTATAGAGACCGTGGGAGCCTCTATAGTGGCGTATGGAGCCAATGGGAGCGTCTACAGAGCCCGTGGGAGCTTCTATAGTGGCCTATGGAGCCAATGGGAGCGTCTATAGAGCCCGTGGGAGCCTCTATAGGGTCCTATGGAGCCAATGGGAGCGTCTATCGAGCCCGTGTGAGCTTCTCTATTTGCCTATGGAGCCATTGGGAGCGTCTATAGAGCCCGTGTGAGCTTCTCTATTTGCCTATGGAGCCATTGGGAGCGTCCATAGAGCCCGTGGGAGCATCTCTAGTGGCCTATGGAGCCAATGGGAGCGTCTATAGAGCCCGTGGGAGCCTCTCTAGTGGCCTATGGAGCCAATGGGAGCGTCTATAGAGCCCGTGGGAGCCTCTATAGTGGCCTATGGAGCCAATGGGAGCGTCTATAGAGCCAGTGGGAGCCTCTGTAGTGGCCTATGGAGCCAATGGGAGCGTCTATAGAGCCCGTGGGAGCCTCAGTAGAGGCCTATGGAGCCAATGGAAGCGTCTATAGAGCCCGTGGGAGCCTCTATAGTGGCCTACGGAGCCAATGGGAGCATCTATAGAGCCCTTGGGAGCCTCTGTAGTGGCCTATGGAGCCAATGGGAGCGTCTATAGAGCCCGTGGGAGCCTCTGTTGTGGCCTATGGAGCCAACGGGAGCGTCTATAGAGCCCGTGGGAGCCTCTCTATTTGCCTATGGAGCCAATGGGAGCGTCTATAGAGCCCGTGGCAGCCTCTATGGTAGCCTATGTTGCCAATGGGAGGGTCTATAGAGACCGTGGGAGCCTCAATAGTGGCCTATGGAGCCAATGGGAGCGTCTACAGAGCCCGTGGGATCTTCTATAGTGGCCTATGCAGCCAATGGGAGCGTCTATAGAGCCCGTGTGAGCTTCTCTATTTGCCTATGGAGCCATTGGGAGCGTCCATAGAGCCCGTGGGAGCCTCTCTAGTGGCCTATGGAGCCAATGGGTGCGTCTATAGAGCCCGTGGGAGCCTCTCTAGAGGCCTATGGAGCCAATGGGAGCGTCTATAGAGCCCGTGGGAGCCTCTATAGGGGCCTATGGAGGCAATGGGAGCATCTATAGAGCCCGTGGGAGCCTCTCTAGTGGCCTATGGAGCCTATGGGAGCGTCTATAGAGCCCGTGGGAGCCTCTATAGTGGCCTATGGAGCCTATGGGAGCGTCTATAGAGCCCGTGGGAGCCTCTATATTGGCCTAAGGAGCCAATGGGAGCGTCTACATAGCCCGTGGGTGCCTCTATAGTGGCCTATGGAGGCAATGGGAGCGTCTATAGAGCCCGTGGGAGCCTCTAGAGTGGCCTATGGAGCCAATGGGAGCATCTATAGAGCCCGTGGGAGCTTCTAAAGTGGCCTATGGAGCCAATGGAAGTGTCTATAGAGCCCGTGGCAGCCTCTATAGTGGCCTATGGAGCCAATGGGAGCGTCTATAGAGCCCGTGGGAGCCTCTATAGAGGCCTATGGAGCCAATGGGAGCGTCTACAGAGCCCGTGGGAGCCTCTATAGTGGCCTATGGAGCCAATGGCAGCGTCTATAGAGCCCGTGGGAGCCTCTACAGTGGCCTATGGAGCCAATGGGAGCGTCTACAGAGCGCGTGGCAGCCTCTATAGTGGCCTATGGAGCCAATGGGAGCGTCTATAGAGCCCGTGGGAGCCTCTCTAGTGGCCTATGGAGCCAATGGGAGCGTCGACAGAGCCCGTGGGAGCCTCTATAGTGGCCTATGGAGCCAATGGGATCATCTATAGAGCCCTTGGGAGCCTCTATAGTGGCCTATGGAGCCAATGGGACCATCTATAGAGCCCGTGGGAGCCTCTATAGTGGCCTATGGAGCCAATGGGAGCGTCTATAGAGCCCGTGGGAGCCTCTATAGTGGCCTATGGAGCCAATGGGAGCGTCTATAGAGCCCGTGGGAGCCTCTCTATTTGCCTATGGAGCCATTGGGAGCGTCCATAGAGCCCGTGGGAGCCTCTATAGTGGCCTATGGAGCCAATGAGAGCGTCTATAGAGCCCGTGGGAGCCTCTATAGTGGCCTATGGAGCCAATGGGAGCTTCTATAGAGCCCGTGGGAGCCTCTATAGTGGCCTATGTAGCCAATGGGAGCGTCTATAGAGCCCGTGGGAGCCTCTATAGTGGCCTATGGAGCCAATGAGAGCGTCTATAGAGCCCGTGGGAGCCTCAATAGTGGCCTATGTAGCCAATGGGAGCGTCTATAGAGACCAGGGGAGCCACTATAGTGGCCTATGGAGCCAATGAGAGCGTCCATAGAGCCCGTGGGAGCCTCTATAGTGGCCTATGGAGCCAATGGGAGCGTCTATAGAGCCCGTGGGAGCCTCTCTAGTGGCCTATGGAGCCAATGGGAGCGTCTATAGAGCCCGTGGGAGCCTCTATAGTGGCCTATGTAGCTAAGGGGAGCGTCTATAGAGACCGTGGGAGCCATTATAGTGGCCTATGGAGCCAATGAGAGCGTCCATAGAGCCCGTGGGAGCCTCTACAGTGGCCTATGGAGCCAATGGGAGCGTCTATAGAGCCCGTGGGAGCCTCTATAGTGGCCTATGTAGCCAATGGGAGCGTCTATAGAGCCCGTGGGAGCCTCTATAGTGGCCTATGGAGCCAATGAGAGCGTCTATAGAGCCCGTGGGAGCCTCTATAGTGGCCTATGGAGCCAATGGGAGGGTCTATAGAGCCCGTGGGAGCCTCTATAGTGTCCTATGGAGCCAATGGGAGCGTCTATAGAGCCCGTGGGAGCCTCTATAGTGGCCTATGGAGCCAATGGGAGCATGTATAGAGCCCGTGGGAGCCTCTCTATTTGCCTATGGAGCCATTGGGAGCGTCCATAGAGCCCGTGGCAGCCGCTCTATTTGCCTATGGAGCCATTGGGAGCATCCAAAGAGCCCGTGGGAGCCTCTCTAGTGGCCTATGGAGCCAATGGGAGCGTCTATAGAGCCCGTGGCAGCCTCTCTATTTGCCTATGGAGCCATTGGGAGCATCCAAAGAGCCCTTGGGAGCCTCTAGAGTGGCCTATGGAGCCAATGGGAGCGTCTATAGAGCCCGTGGGAGCCTCAATAGTGGCCTATGGAGCCAATGGGAGCGTGTATAGAGCCCGTGGAAGCCTCTAGAGTGGCCTATGGAGCCAATGGGAGCGTCTATAGAGCCCGTGGGAGCCTCTCTATTTGCCTATGGAGCTATTAGGAGCGTCCATAGAGCCCGTGGGAGCCTCTATAGTGGCCTATGGAGCCAATGGGAGCTTCTATAGAGCCCGTGGGAGCCTCTATAGTGGCCTATGGAGCCAATGGGAGCGTCTATAGAGCCCGTGGCAGCCTCTATAGGGGTCTACGGAGCCAATGGGAGCGTCTACAGAGCCCGTGGGAGCCTCTATAGTGGCCTATGGAGCCAATGGGATCATCTATAGAGCCCGTGGGAGCCTCTATAGTGGCCTATGGAGCCAATGGGAGCGTCTATAGAGCCCGTGGGAGCCTCTATAGTGGCCTATGGAGCCAATGGGAGCGTCTACATAGCCCGTGTGTGCCTCTATAGTGGCCTATGGAGCCAATGGGAGCGTCTATAGAGCCCGTGGGAGCGTCTCTAGTGGCCTATGGAGCCAATGGGAGCGTCTATAGAGCCCGTGGGAGCCTCTATAGTGGCCTAAGGAGCCAATGGGAGCGTCTACATAGCCCGTGGGTGCCTCTATAGTGGCCTATGGAGCCAATGGGAGCATCTATAGAGCCAGTGGGAGCCTCTAGAGTGGCCTATGGAGCCAATGGGAGCGTCTATAGAGCCCGTGGGAGCCTCTAGAGTGGCCTATGGAGCCAATGGAAGCGTCTATAGAGCCCCTGGGAGCCTCTAGAGTGGCCTATGGAGCCAATGGAAGTGTCTATAGAGCCCGTGGCAGCGTCTATAGTGGCCTATGGAGCCAATGGGAGCGTCTATAGAGCCCGTGGGAGCCTCTCTAGTGGCCTATGGAGCCAATGGGAGCGTCTATAGAGCCCGGGTGAGCCTCTATAGTGGCCTATGGAGCCAATGGGAGCATCTATAGAGCCCGGGGGAGCCTCTCTAGAGGCCTATGGAGCCAATGAGAGCGTCTACAGAGACCGTGGGAGCCTCCATAGTGGCCTATGGAGCCAATGGGAGCGTCTATAGAGCCCGTGGGAGCCTCTCTAGTTGCCTATGGAGCCAATGGGAGCGTCTACAGAGCCCGTGGGAGCCTCTATAGGGGCCTATGGAGCCAATGGGAGCGTCTATAGAGCCCGTGGGAGCCTCTATAGTGGCCTATGGAGCCAATGGGAGCGTCTATAGAGCCCGTGGGAGGCTCTAGAGTGGCCTATGGAGCCATTGGGAGCGTCTATAGAGCCCGTGGGAGCCTCTATAGTGGCCTATGGAGCCAATTGGAGCGTCTATAGAGCCCGTGGGAGCCTCTATAGTGGCCTATGGAGCCAATGGGAGCGTCTATAGAGCCCGTGGGAGCCTCTATAGTGGCCTATGGAGCCAATGCGAGCGTCTATAGAGCCCGTGGGAGCCTCTAGAGTGGCCTATGTAGCCATTGGGAGCGTCTATAGAGCCCGTGGGAGCCTCTATAGTGGCCTATGTAGCCAATGGGAGCGTCTATAGAGCCCGTGGGAGCCTCTATAGTGGCCTATGGAGCCATTGGGAGCGTCTATAGAGCCCGTGGGAGCCTCTCTAGAGGCCTATGGAGCCAATGGGAGCATCTATAGAGCCCGTGGGAGCCTCTCTATTTGCCCATGGAGCCATTGGGAGCGTCCATAGAGCCCGTGGGAGCCTCTATAGTGGCCTATGGAGCCAATGGGAGCGTCTATAGAGCCCGTGGGAGCCTCTATAGTGGCCTATGGAGCCAATGGGAGCGTCTACATGGCCTGTGGGAGCCTCTATAGTGGCCTATGGAGCCAATGGGAGCGTCTATGGAGCCCGTGGGAGCCTCTATAGTGGCCTATGGAGCCAATGGGACCATCTAAAGAGCCCGTGGGAGCCTCTATAGTGGCCTATGGAGCCAATGGGAACGTCTATAGAGCCCCTGGGAGCCTCTATAGTGGCCTATGGAGCCAATGGGAGCATCTATAGAGCCAGTGGGAGCCTCTAGAGTGGCCTATGGAGCCAATGGGAGCGTCTATAGAGCCCGTGGGAGCCTCTATAGTGGCCTATGGAGCCAATGGGAGCGTCTATAGAGCCCGTGGCAGCCTCTATAGTGGCCTATGGAGCCAATGGGAGCGTCTATAGAGCCCGTGGGAGCCTCTATAGTGGCCTATGGAGCCAATGGGAGCATCTATAGAGCCCGGGGGAGCCTCTCTAGAGGCCTATGGAGCCAATGGGAGCGTCTACGGAGACCGTGGGAGCCTCCATAGTGGCCTATGGAGCCAAAGGGAGCGTCTATAGAGCCCGTGGGAGCCTCTATAGTGGCCTATGTAGCCAATGGGAGCGTCTATAGAGACCGTGGGAGCCACTATAGTGGCCTATGGAGCCAATGAGAGCGTCCACAGAGCCCGTGGGAGCCTCTACAGTGGCCTATGGAGCCAATGGGAGCGTCTATAGAGCCCGTGGGAGCCTCTATAGTGGCCTATGTAGCCAATGGGAGCGTCTATAGAGCCTGCGGGAGCCTCTAAAGTGGCCTATGGAGCCAATGAGAGCGTCTATAGAGCCCGTGGGAGCCTCTATAGTGGCCTATGGAGCCAATGGGAGCGTCTATAGAGCCCGTGGGAGCCTCTATAGTGTCCTATGGAGCCAATGGGAGCGTCTATAGAGCCCGTGGGAGCCTCTATAGTGGCCTATGGAGCCAATGGGAGCATGTATAGAGCCCGTGGGAGCCTCTCTATTTGCCTATGGAGCCATTGGGAGCGTCCATAGAGCCCGTGGGAGCCTCTCTAGTGGCCTATGGAGCCAATGGAGCGTCTATAGAGCCCGTGGGAGCCTCTCTATTTGCCTATGGAGCCATTGGGAGCGTCCATAGAGCCCGTGGCAGCCGCTCCATTTGCCTATGGAGCCATTGGGAGCATCCAAATAGCCCGTGGGAGCCTCTCTAGTGGCCTATGGAGCCAATGGGAGCGTCTATAGAGCCCGTGGCAGCCTCTCTATTTGCCTATGGAGCCATTGGGAGCATCCAAAGAGCCCTTGGGAGCCTCTAGAGTGGCCTATGGAGCCAATGGGAGCGTCTATAGAGCCCGTGGGAGCCTCTATAGTGGCCTATGGAGCCAATGGGAGCGTCTATAGAGCCCTTGGAAGCCTCTAGAGTGGCCTATGGAGCCAATGGGAGCGTCTATAGAGCCCGTGGGAGCCTCTCTATTTGCCTATGGAGCTATTAGGAGCGTCCATAGAGCCCGTGGGAGCCTCTATAGTGGCCTATGGAGCCAATGGGAGCTTCTATAGAGCCCGTGGGAGCCTCTATAGTGGCCTATGGAGCCAATGGGAGCGTCTATAGAGCCCGTGGCAGCCTCTATAGGGGTCTATGGAGCCAATGGGAGCGTCTACAGAGCCCGTGGCAGCCTCTATAGTGGCCTATGGAGCCAATGGGATCATCTATAGAGCCCGTGGGAGCCTCTATAGTGGCCTATGGAGCCAATGGGAGCGTCTATAGAGCCCGTGGGAGCCTCTAGAGTGGCCTATGGAGCCAATGGAAGTGTCTATAGAGCCCGTGGGAGCCTCTACAGTGGCCTATGGAGCCAATGGGAGCGTCTATAGAGCCCGTGGGAGCCTCTATAGTGGCCTATGTAGCCAATGGGAGCGTCTATGGAGCCCGTGGGAGCCTCTATAGTGTCCTATGGAGCCAATGGGAGCGTCTATAGAGCCCGTGGGAGCCTCTATAGTGGCCTATGGAGCCAATGGGAGCATGTATAGAGCCCGTGGGAGCCTCTCTATTTGCCTATGGAGCCATTGGGCGCGTCCATAGAGCCCGTGGGAGCCTCTCTAGTGGCCTATGGAGCCAATGGAGCGTCTATAGAGCCCGTGGGAGCCTCTCTATTTGCCTATGGAGCCATTGGGAGCGTCCATAGAGCCCGTGGCAGCCGCTCTATTTGCCTATGGAGCCATTGGGAGCATCCAAAGAGCCCGTGGGAGCCTCTCTAGTGGCCTATGGAGCCAATGGGAGCGTCTATAGAGCCCGTGGCAGCCTCTCTATTTGCCTATGGAGCCATTGGGAGCATCTAAAGAGCCCTTGGGAGCCTCTAGAGTGGCCTGTGGAGCCAATGGGAGCGTCTATAGAGCCCGTGGGAGCCTCTATAGTGGCCTATGGAGCCAATGGGAGCGTCTATAGAGCCCGTGGAAGCCTCTAGAGTGGCCTATGGAGCCAATGGGAGCGTCTATAGAGCCCGTGGGAGCCTCTCTATTTGCCTATGGAGCTATTAGGAGCGTCCATAGAGCCCGTGGGAGCCTCTATAGTGGCCTATGGAGCCAAAGGGAGCTTCTATAGAGCCCGTGGGAGCCTCTATAGTGGCCTATGGAGCCAATGGGAACGTCTACAGAGCCCGTGGCAGCCTCTATAGGGGTCTATGGAGCCAATGGGAGCGTCTACGGAGCCCGTGGGAGCCTCTATAGTGGCCTATGGAGCCAATGGGATCATCTATAGAGCCCGTGGGAGCCTCTATAGTGGCCTATGGAGCCAATGGGAGCGTCTATAGAGCCCGTGGAGCCTCTATAGTGGCCTATGGAGCCAATGGGAGCGTCTACATAGCCCGTGGGGTGCCTCTATAGTGGCCTATGGAGCCAATGGGAGCGTCTATAGAGCCCGTGGGAGCGTCTCTAGTGGCCTATGGAGCCAAAGGGAGCGTCTATAGAGCCCGTGGGAGCGTCTCTAGTGGCCTATGGAGCCAATGGGAGCGTCTATAGAGCCCGTGGGAGCCTCTAGAGTGGCCTATGGAGCCAATGGAAGTGTCTATAGAGCCCGTGGCAGCCTCTATAGTGGCCTATGGAGCCAATGGGATCGTCTATAGAGCCCGTGGGAGCCTCTATAGTGGCCTATGGAGCCAATGGGAGCGTCTATAGAGCCCGTGGGAGCGTCTCTAGTGGCCTATGGAGCCAATGGGAGCGTCTATAGAGCCCGTGGGAGCGTCTCTAGTGGCCTATGGAGCCAATGGGAGCGTCTATAGAGCCCGTGGGAGCCTCTAGAGTGGCCTATGGAGCCAATGGGAGTGTCTATAGAGCCCGTGGCAGCCTCTATAGTGGCCTATGGAGCCAATGGGAGCGTCTATAGAGCCCGTGGGAGCCTCTATAGTGGCCTATGGAGCCAAGGGGAGTGTCTATAGAGCCCGTGGGAGCCTCTATAGGGGTCTATGGAGCCAATGGGAGCGTCTACAGAGCCCGTGGCAGCCTCTATAGTGGCCTATGGAGCCAATGGGAGCGCTTATACAGCCCGTGGGAGCCTCTCTATTTGCCTATGGAGCCATTGGGAGCGTCCTTTGAGCCCGTGGGAGCCTCTATAGTGGCCTATGGAGCCAATGGGAGCGTCTATAGAGCCCGTGGGAGCCTCTAGAGTGGCCTATGGAGCCATTGGGAGCGTCTATAGAGCCCGTGGGAGCCTCTATAGTGGCCTATGGAGCCAATTGGAGCGTCTATAGAGCCCGTGGGAGCCTCTATAGTGGCCTATGGAGCCAATGGGAGCGTCTATAGAGCCCGTGGGAGCCTCTATAGTGGCCTATGGAGCCAATGGGAGCGTCTATAGAGCCCGTGGGAGCCTCTAGAGGGGCCAATGTAGCCATTGGGAGCATCTATAGAGCCCGTGGGAGCCTCTAGAGTGGCCTATGGAGCCAATGGGAGCGTCTATAGAGCCCGTGGGAGCCTCTATAGTGGCCTATGGAGCCAATGCGAGCATCTATAGAGCACGTGGGAGCCTCTAGAGTGGCCTAGGGAGCCATTGCGAGCGTCTATAGAGCCCGTGGGAGCCTCTCTAGAGGCCTATGGAGCCAATGGCAGCGTCTATAGAGCCCGTGGGAGCCTCTCTATTTGCCCATGGAGCCATTGGGAGCGTCCATAGAGCCCGTGGGAGCCTCTATAGTGGCCTATGGAGCCAATGGGAGCGTCTATAGAGCCCGTGGGAGCCTCTATAGTGGCCTATGGAGCCAATGGGAGCGTCTACATGGCCTGTGGGAGCCTCTATAGTGGCCTATGAGCCAATGGGAGCGTCTATAGAGCCCGTGGGAGCCTCTATAGTGGCCTATGGAGCCAATGGGACCATCTAAAGAGCCCTTGGGAGCCTCTATAGTGGCCTATGGAGCCAATGGGACCGTCTATAGAGCCCGTGGGAGCCTCTATAGTGGCCTATGGAGCCAATGGCAGCATCTATAGAGCCAGTGGGAGCCTCTAGAGTGGCCTATGGAGCCAATGGGAGCGTCCATAGAGCCCGTGGGAGCCTCTAGAGTGGCCTATGGAGCCAATGGGAGTGTCTATAGAGCCCGTGGGAGCCTCTAGAGTGGCCTATGGAGCCAATGGAAGTGTCTATAGAGCCCGTGGCAGCCTCTATAGTGGCCTATGGAGCCAATGGGAGCGTCTATAGAGCCCGTGGGAGCCTCTATAGTGGCCTATGGAGCCAATGGGAGCGTCTAGAGAGCCCGTGGCAGCCTCTATAGTGGCCTATGGAGCCAATGGGAGCATCTATAGAGCCCGGGGGAGCCTCTCTAGAGGCCTATGGAGCCAATGGGAGCGTCTACAGAGACCGTGGGAGCCTCCATAGTGGCCTATGGAGCCAATGGGAGCGTCTATAGAGCCCGGGGGAGCCTCTCTAGAGGCCTATGGAGCCAATGGGAGCGTCTACAGAGACCGTGGGAGCCTCCATAGTGGCCTATGGAGCCAATGGGAGCGTCTATAGAGCCCGGGGGGAGCCTCTATAGTGGCCTATGGAGCCAATGGGAGCGTCTATAGAGCCCGTGGGAGCCTCTAGAGTGGCCTATGGAGCCAATGAGAGCGTCCATAGAGCCCGTGGGAGCCTCTACAGTGGCCTATGGAGCCAATGGGAGCGTCTATAGAGCCCGTGGGAGCCTCTATAGTGGCCTATGTAGCCAATGGGAGCGTCTATAGAGCCCGTGGGAGCCTCTATAGTGGCCTATGGAGCCAATGAGAGCGTCTATAGAGCCCGTTGGAGCCTCTATAGAGGCCTATGGAGCAAATGGGAGCGTCTATAGAGCCCGTGGGAGCCTCTATAGTGTCCTATGGAGCCAATGGGAGCGTCTATAGAGCCCGTGGGAGCCTCTATAGTGGCCTATGGAGCCAATGGGAGCATGTATAGAGCCCGTGGGAGCCTCTCTATTTGCCTATGGAGCCATTGGGAGCATCCATAGAGCCCGTGGGAGCCTCTCTAGTGGCCTGTGGAGCCAATGGAGCGTCTATAGAGCCGTGGGAGCCTCTCTGTTTGCCTATGGAGCCATTGGGAGCGTCCATAGAGCCCGTGGCAGCCGCTCTATTTGCCTATGGAGCCATTGGGAGCATCCAAATAGCCCGTGGGAGCCTCTCTAGTGGCCTATGGAGCCAACGGGAGCGTCTACAGAGCCCGTGGCAGCCTCTCTATTTGCCTATGGAGCCATTGGGAGCATCCAAAGAGCCCTTGGGAGCCTCTAGAGTGGCCTATGGAGCCAATGGGAGCGTCTATAGAGCCCGTGGGAGCCTCTATAGTGGCCTATGGAGCCAATGGGAGCGTCTATAGAGCCCGTGGAAGCCTCTAGAGTGGCCTATGGAGCCAATGGGAGCGTCTATAGAGCCCGTGGGAGCCTCTCTATTTGCCTATGGAGCTATTAGGAGCATCCATAGAGCCCGTGGGAGCCTCTATAGTGGCCTATGGAGCCAATGGGAGCTTCTATAGAGCCCGTGGGAGCCTCTATAGTGGCCTATGGAGCCAATGGGAGCGTCTATAGAGCCCGTGGCAGCCTCTATAGGGGTCTATGGAGCCAATGGGAGCGTCTACAGAGCCCGTGGCAGCCTCTATAGTGGCCTATGGAGCCAATGGGATCATCTATAGAGCCCGTGGAGCCTCTATAGTGGCCTACGGAGCCAATGGGAGCGTCTATAGAGCCCGTGGGAGCCTCTATAGTGGCCTATGGAGCCAATGGGAGCGTCTACATAGCCCGTGGGTGCCTCTATAGTGGCCTATGGAGCCAATGGGAGCGTCTATGGAGCCCGTGGGAGCCTCTATAGTGGCCTATGGAGCCAATGGGACCATCTAAAGAGCCCGTGGGAGCCTCTATAGTGGCCTATGGATCCAATGGGAGCGTCTATAGAGCCCGGGGAGCCTCTCTAGAGGCCTATGGAGCCAATGGGAGCGTCTACAGAGACCGTGGGAGCCTCTATAGTGGCCTATGGAGCCAATGGGAGCGTCTATAGAGCCCGTGGGAGCCTCTATAGTGGCCTATGTAGCCAATGGGAGCGTCTATAGAGACCGTGGGAGCCACTATAGTGGCCTATGGAGCCAATGGAGCGTCCATAGAGCCCGTGGGAGCCTCTACAGTGGCCTATGGAGCCAATGGGAGCGTCTATAGAGCCCGTGGGAGCCTCTATAGTGGCCTATGTAGCCAATGGGAGCGTCTATAGAGCCCGTGGGAGCCTCTAGAGTGGCCTATGGAGCCAATGAGAGCGTCTATAGAGCCCGTGGGAGCCTCTATAGTGGCCTATGGAGCCAATGGGAGCGTCTATAGAGCCCGTGGGAGCCTCTCTAGTGTCCTATGGAGCCAATGGGAGCGTCTATAGAGCCCGTGGGAGCCTCTATAGTGGCCTATGGAGCCAATGGGAGCATGTATAGAGCCCGTGGGAGCCTCTCTATTTGCCTATGGAGCCATTGGGAGCGTCCATAGAGCCCGTGGCAGCCGCTCTATTTGCCTATGGAGCCATTGGGAGCATCCAAAGAGCCCGTGGGAGCCTCTCTAGTGGCCTATGCAGCCAATGGGAGCGTCTATAGAGCCCGTGGCAGCCTCTCTATTTGCCTATGGAGCCATTGGGAGCATCCAAAGAGCCCTTGGGAGCCTCTAGAGTGGCCTATGGAGCCAATGGGAGCGTCTATAGAGCCCGTGGGAGCCTCTATAGTGGCCTATGGAGCCAATGGGAGCGTCTATAGAGCCCGTGGAAGCCTCTAGAGTGGCCTATGGAGCCAATGGGAGCGTCTATGGAGCCCGTGGGAGCCTCTCTAGTGGCCTATGGAGCCAATGGGACCATCTAAAGAGCCCGTGGGAGCCTCTATAGTGGCCTATGGAGCCAATGGGAGCGTCTATAGAGCCCGTGGGAGCCTCTATAGTGGCCTATGGAGCCAATGGGAGCATCTATAGAGCCAGTGGGAGCCTCTAGACTGGCCTATGGAGCCAATGGGAGCGTCTATAGAGCCCGTGGGAGCCTCTAGAGTGGCCTATGGAGCCAATGGGAGCGTCTATAGAGCCCGTGGGAGTCTCTAGATTGGCCTATGGAGCCAATGGAAGTGTCTATAGAGCCCGTGGCAGCCTTTATAGTGGCCTGTGGAGCCAATGGGAGCGTCTATAGAGCCCGTGGGAGCCTCTATAGTGGCCTATGGAGCCAATGGGAGCGTCTATAGAGCCCGGGGGAGCCTCTATAGTGGCCTATGGAGGCCAATGGGAGCATCTATAGAGCCCGGGGGAGCCTCTCTAGAGGCCTATGGAGCCAATGGGAGCGTCTACAGAGACCGTGGGAGCCTCCATAGTGGCCTATGGAGCCAATGGGAGCGTCTATAGAGCCCGTGGGAGCCTCTATAGTGGCCTATGGAGCCAATGGGAGCGTATATAGAGACCGTGGGAGCCACTATAGTGGCCTATGGAGCCAATGAGAGCGTCCATAGAGCCCCGTGGGAGCCTCTACAGTGGCCTATGGAGCCAATGGGAGCGTCTATAGAGCCCGTGGGAGCCTCTATAGTGGCCTATGTAGCCAATGGGAGCGTCTATAGAGCCCGTGGGAGCCTCTATAGTGGCCTATGGAGCCAATGAGAGCGTCTATAGAGCCCGTGGGAGCCTCTATAGTGGCCTATAGAGCCAATGGGAGCGTCTATAGAGCCCATGGGAGCCTTTATAGTGTCCTATGGAGCCAATGGGAGCGTCTATAGAGCCCGTGGGAGCCTCTATAGTGCCTATGGAGCCAATGGGAGCATGTATAGAGCCCGTGGGAGCCTCTCTATTTGCCTATGGAGCCATTGGGAGCGTCCATAGAGCCCGTGGGAGCCTCTCTAGTGGCCTATGGAGCCAATGGAGCGTCTATAGAGCCCGTGGGAGCCTCTCTATTTGCCTATGGAGCCATTGGGAGCGTCCATAGAGCCCGTGGGAGCCTCTCTAGTGGCCTATGGAGCCAATGGAGCGTCTATAGAGGCCCGTGGCAGCCTCTCTATTTGCCTATGGAGCCATTGGGAGCATCCAAAGAGCCCTTGGGAGCCTCTAGAGTGGCCTATGGAGCCAATGGGAGCGTCTATAGAACCCGTGGGAGCCTCTATAGTGGCCTATGGAGCCAATGGGAGCGTCTATAGAGCCCGTGGGAGCCTCTAGAGTGGCCTATGGAGCCAATGGAAGTGTCTATAGAGCCCGTGGGAGCCTCTCTATTTGCCTATGGAGCTATTAGGAGCGTCCATAGAGCCCGTGGGAGCCTCTATAGTGGCCTATGGAGCCAATGGGAGCTTCTATAGAGCCCGTGGGAGCCTCTATTGTGGCCTATGGAGCCAATGGGAGCGTCTATAGAGCCCGTGGCAGCCTCTATAGGGGTCTATGGAGCCAATGGGAGCGTCTACAGAGCCCGTGGCAGCCTCTATAGTGGCCTATGGAGCCAATGGGAGCGTCTATAGAGCCCGTGGGAGCCTCTATAGTGGCCTATGGAGCCAATGGGAGCGTCTACATAGCCCGTGGGTGCCTCTATAGTGGCCTATGGAGCCAATTGGAGCGTCTATGGAGCCCGTGGGAGCCTCTATAGTGGCCTATGGAGCCAATGGGACCATCTATAGAGCCCGTGGGAGCCTCTATAGTGGCCTATGGAGCCAATGGGAGCGTCTATAGAGCCCGTGGGAGCCTCTATAGTGGCCTATGGAGCCAATGGGAGCATCTATAGAGCCAGTGGGAGCCTCTAGAGTGGCCTATGGAGCCAATGGGAGCGTCTATAGAGCCCGTAGGAGCCTCTAGAGTGGCCTATGGAGCCAATGGAAGTGTCTATAGAGCCCGTGGCAGCCTCTATAGTGGCCTATGGAGCCAATGGGAGCGTCTATAGAGCCCGGGGGAGCCTCTATAGTGGCCTATGGAGCCAATGGGGAGCGTCTATAGAGCCCGGGGGAGCCTCTATAGTGGCCTATGGAGCCAATGGGAGCATCTATAGAGCCCGGGGGAGCCTCTCTAGAGGCCTATGGAGCCAATGGCAGCGTCTACAGAGCCCGTGGGAGCCTCTATAGTGGCCTATGGAGCCAATGGGAGCGTCTATAGAGCCCGTGGGAGCCTCTATAGTGGCCTATGTAGCCAATGGGAGCGTCTATAGAGACCGTGGGAGCCACTATAGTGGCCTATGGAGCCAATGAGAGCGTCCATAGAGCCCGTGGGAGCCTCTACAGTGGCCTATGGAGCCAATGGGAGCGTCTATAGAGCCCGTGGGAGCCTCTATAGTGGCCTATGTAGCCAATGGGAGCGTCTATAGAGCCCGTGGGAGCCTCTATAGTGGCCTATGTAGCCAATGGGAGCGTCTATAGAGCCCGTGGGAGCCTCTATAGTGGCCTATGGAGCCAATGAGAGCGTCTATAGAGCCCGTGGGAGCCTCTACAGTGGCCTATGGAGCCAATGGGAGCGTCTATAGAGCCCGTGGGAGCCTCTATAGTGGCCTATGTAGCCA
Source organism: Melanerpes formicivorus (assembly GCF_026170545.1). Lineage (NCBI taxonomy): Eukaryota > Metazoa > Chordata > Aves > Piciformes > Picidae > Melanerpes > Melanerpes formicivorus. Next base: position 30,349 of record NW_027144790.1, read on the forward strand.
ATGGGAGCGTCTATAGAGCCCGTGGGAGCCTCTATAGCAGCCTATGGAGCCAATGAGAGCGTCTATAGAGCCCGTGGGAGCCTCTATAGTGGCCTATGGAGCCAATGGGAGCGTCTATAGAGCCCGTGGCAGCCTCTCTATTTGCCTATGGAGCCATTGGGAGCATCCAAAGAGCCCTTGGGAGCCTCTAGAGTGGCCTATGGAGCCAATGGGAGCGTCTATAGAGCCCGTGGGAGCCTCTAGAGTGGCCTATGGAGCCAATGGAAGTGTCTATAGAGCCCGTGGCAGCCTCTATAGTGGCCTATGGAGCCAATGGGAGCGTCTATAGAGCCCTGTGGGAGCCTCTATAGTGGCCTACGGAGGCAATGGGAGTGTCTACATAGCCCGTGGGTGCCTCTATAGTGGCCTATGGAGCCAATGGGAGCATCTATAGAGCCAGTGGGAGCCTCTATAGTGGCCTATGGAGCCAATGGGAGCGTCTATAGAGCCCGTGGCAGCCGCTCTATTTGCCTATGGATCCATTGGGAGCATCCAAATAGCCCGTGGGAGCCTCTCTAGTGGCCTATGGAGCCAATGGGAGCGCCTATAGAGCCCGTGGGCAGCCTCTCTATTTGCCTATGGAGCCATTGGGAGCATCCAAAGAGCCCTCGGGAGCCTCTAGAGTGGCCTATGGAGCCAATGGGAGCGTCTATAGAGCCCGTGGGAGCCTCTATAGTGGCCTATGGAGCCAATGGGAGCGTCTATAGAGCCCGTGGAAGCCTCTAGAGTGGCCTTATGGAGCCAATGGGAGCGTCTATAGAGCCCGTGGGAGCCTCTCTATTTGCCTATGGAGCTATTAGGAGCGTCCATAGAGCCCGTGGGAGCCTCTATAGCGGCCTATGGAGACAATGGGAGCTTCTATAGAGCCCGTGGGAGCCTCTATAGTGGCCTATGGAGCCAATGGGAGCGTCTATAGAGCCCGTGGCAGCCTCTATAGGGGTCTATGGAGCCAATGGGAGCGTCTACATAGCCCGTGGGTGCCTCTATAGTGGCCTATGGAGCCAATGGGAGCGTCTATGGAGCCCGTGGGAGCCTCTATAGTGGCCTATGGAGCCAATGGGACCATCTAAAGAGCCCGTGGGAGCCTCTATAGTGGCCTATGGAGCCAATGGGAGCGTCTATAGAGCCCGTGGGAGCCTCTATAGTGGCCTATGGAGCCAATGGGAGCATCTATAGAGCCAGTGGGAGCCTCTAGAGTGGCCTATGGAGCCAATGGGAGCGTCTACAGAGCCCGTGGCAGCCTCTAGAGTGGCCTATGGAGCCAATGGGAGCGTCTATAGAGCCCGTGGGAGCCTCTAGAGTGGCCTATGGAGCCAATGGAAGTGTCTATAGAGCCCGTGGCAGCCTCTATAGTGGCCTATGGAGCCAATGGGAGCGTCTATAGAGCCCGTGGGAGCCTCTATAGTGGCCTATGGAGCCAATGGGAGCGTCTATAGAGCCCGGGGAGCCTCTATAGTGGCCTATGGAGCCAATGGGAGCATCTATAGAGCCCGGGGGAGCCTCTCTAGAGGCCTATGGAGCCAATGGGAGCGTCTATAGAGCCCGTGGGAGCCTCTATAGTGTCCTATGGAGCCAATGGGAGCGTCTATAGAGCCCGTGGGAGCCTCTATAGTGGCCTATGGAGCCAATGGGAGCATGTATAGAGCCCGTGGGAGCCTCTCTATGTGCCTATGGAGCCATTGGGAGCGTCCATAGAGCCCGTGGGAGCCTCTCTAGTGGCCTATGGAGCCAATGGAGCGTCTATAGAGCCCGTGGGAGCCTCTCTATTTTCCTATGGAGCCATTAGGAGCATCCATAGAGCCCGTGGCAGCCTCTCTATTTGCCTATGGAGCCATTGGGAGCATCCAAAGAGCCCTTGGGAGCCTCTAGAGTGGCCTGTGGAGCCAATGGGAGCGTCTATAGAGCCCGTGGGAGCCTCTATAGTGCCCTATGGAGCCAATGGGAGCGTCTATAGAGCCCGTGGGAGCCTCTAGAGTGGCCTATGGAGCCAATGGGAGCGTCTATAGAGCCCGTGGGAGCCTGTAGAGTGGCCTATGGAGCCAATGGAAGTGTCTATAGAGCCCGTGGCAGCCTCTATAGTGGCCTATGGAGCCAATGGGAGCGTCTATAAAGCCCCTGGGAGCCTCTATAGTGGCCT
>NW_027144791.1:0-32515 GCF_026170545.1 Melanerpes formicivorus
CATTGTTGGGGTAAAACCTAAAGGGAAAGACCTAGGCACCAAATCCAATTTGCCATCTGATCTAACTTCTGGAGGCAGTCAAAATGAGCCTTAGAATTCTTCCCTACCTTATTCCTGTGCTGAGATACAGGCTGCTCCAACCTGCTGTAAAATGCTTGATTTCGAGAGTGAGCGAAACTAATGAAAACATTGTTGGGGGTAAAACCTAAAGGGAAAGACCTAGCACCAAATCCAATTTGCCATCTGATCTAACTTCTGGAGGCAGTCAAAATGAGCCTTAGAATTCTTCCCTACCTTATTCCTGTGCTGAGATACAGGCTGCTCCAACCTGCTGTAAAATGCTTGATTTCGAGAGTGAGCGAAACTAATGAAAACATTGTTGGGGTAAAACCTAAAGGGAAAGGACCTAGCACCAAATCCAATTTGCCATCTGATCTAACTTCTGGAGGCAGTCAAAATGAGCCTTAGAATTCTTCCCTACCTTATTCCTGTGCTGAGATACAGGCTGCTCCAACCTGCTGTAAAATGCTTGATTTCGAGAGTGAGCGAAACTAATGAAAAACATTGTTGGGGTAAAACCTAAAGGGAAAGACCTAGCACCAAATCCAATTTGCCATCTGATCTAACTTCTGGAGGCAGTCAAAATGAGCCTTAGAATTCTTCCCTACCTTATTCCTGTGCTGAGATACAGGCTGCTCCAACCTGCTGTAAAATGCTTGATTTCGAGAGTGAGCGAAACTAATGAAAACATTGTTGGGGTAAAACCTAAAGGGAAAGACCTAGCACCAAATCCAATTTGCCATCTGATCTAACTTCTGGAGGCAGTCAAAATGAGCCTTAGAATTCTTCCCTACCTTATTCCTGTGCTGAGATACAGGCTGCTCCAACCTGCTGTAAAATGCTTGATTTCGAGAGTGAGCGAAACTAATGAAAACATTGTTGGGGTAAAACCTAAAGGGAAAGACCTAGCACCAAATCCAATTTGCCATCTGATCTAACTTCTGGAGGCAGTCAAAATGAGCCTTAGAATTCTTCCCTACCTTATTCCTGTGCTGAGATACAGGCTGCTCCAACCTGCTGTAAAATGCTTGATTTCGAGAGTGAGCGAAACTAATGAAAACATTGTTGGGGTAAAACCTAAAGGGAAAGACCTAGCACCAAATCCAATTTGCCATCTGATCTAACTTCTGGAGGCAGTCAAAATGAGCCTTAGAATTCTTCCCTACCTTATTCCTGTGCTGAGATACAGGCTGCTCCAACCTGCTGTAAAATGCTTGATTTCGAGAGTGAGCGAAACTAATGAAAACATTGTTGGGGTAAAACCTAAAGGGAAAGACCTAGCACCAAATCCAATTTGCCATCTGATCTAACTTCTGGAGGCAGTCAAAATGAGCCTTAGAATTCTTCCCTACCTTATTCCTGTGCTGAGATACAGGCTGCTCCAACCTGCTGTAAAAATGCTTGATTTCGAGAGTGAGCGAAACTAATGAAAACATTGTTGGGGTAAAACCTAAAGGGAAAGACCTAGCACCAAATCCAATTTGCCATCTGATCTAACTTCTGGAGGCAGTCAAAATGAGCCTTAGAATTCTTCCCTACCTTATTCCTGTGCTGAGATACAGGCTGCTCCAACCTGCTGTAAAATGCTTGATTTCGAGAGTGAGCGAAACTAATGAAAACATTGTTGGGGTAAAACCTAAAGGGAAAGACCTAGCACCAAATCCAATTTGCCATCTGATCTAACTTCTGGAGGCAGTCAAAATGAGCCTTAGAATTCTTCCCTACCTTATTCCTGTGCTGAGATACAGGCTGCTCCAACCTGCTGTAAAATGCTTGATTTCGAGAGTGAGCGAAACTAATGAAAACATTGTTGGGGTAAAACCTAAAGGGAAAGACCTAGCACCAAATCCAATTTGCCATCTGATCTAACTTCTGGAGGCAGTCAAAATGAGCCTTAGAATTCTTCCCTACCTTATTCCTGTGCTGAGATACAGGCTGCTCCAACCTGCTGTAAAATGCTTGATTTCGAGAGTGAGCGAAACTAATGAAAACATTGTTGGGGTAAAACCTAAAGGGAAAGACCTAGCACCAAATCCAATTTGCCATCTGATCTAACTTCTGGAGGCAGTCAAAATGAGCCTTAGAATTCTTCCCTACCTTATTCCTGTGCTGAGATACAGGCTGCTCCAACCTGCTGTAAAATGCTTGATTTCGAGAGTGAGCGAAAACTAATGAAAACATTGTTGGGGTAAAACCTAAAGGGAAAGACCTAGCACCAAATCCAATTTGCCATCTGATCTAACTTCTGGAGGCAGTCAAAATGAGCCTTAGAATTCTTCCCTACCTTATTCCTGTGCTGAGATACAGGCTGCTCCAACCTGCTGTAAAATGCTTGATTTCGAGAGTGAGCGAAACTAATGAAAACATTGTTGGGGTAAAACCTAAAGGGAAAGACCTAGCACCAAATCCAATTTGCCATCTGATCTAACTTCTGGAGGCAGTCAAAATGAGCCTTAGAATTCTTCCCTACCTTATTCCTGTGCTGAGATACAGGCTGCTCCAACCTGCTGTAAAATGCTTGATTTCGAGAGTGAGCGAAACTAATGAAAACATTGTTGGGGTAAAACCTAAAGGGAAAGACCTAGCACCAAATCCAATTTGCCATCTGATCTAACTTCTGGAGGCAGTCAAAATGAGCCTTAGAATTCTTCCCTACCTTATTCCTGTGCTGAGATACAGGCTGCTCCAACCTGCTGTAAAATGCTTGATTTCGAGAGTGAGCGAAACTAATGAAAACATTGTTGGGGTAAAACCTAAAGGGAAAGACCTAGCACCAAATCCAATTTGCCATCTGATCTAACTTCTGGAGGCAGTCAAAATGAGCCTTAGAATTCTTCCCTACCTTATTCCTGTGCTGAGATACAGGCTGCTCCAACCTGCTGTAAAATGCTTGATTTCGAGAGTGAGCGAAACTAATGAAAACATTGTTGGGGGTAAAACCTAAAGGGAAAGACCTAGCACCAAATCCAATTTGCCATCTGATCTAACTTCTGGAGGCAGTCAAAATGAGCCTTAGAATTCTTCCCTACCTTATTCCTGTGCTGAGATACAGGCTGCTCCAACCTGCTGTAAAATGCTTGATTTCGAGAGTGAGCGAAACTAATGAAAACATTGTTGGGGTAAAACCTAAAGGGAAAGACCTAGCACCAAATCCAATTTGCCATCTGATCTAACTTCTGGAGGCAGTCAAAATGAGCCTTAGAATTCTTCCCTACCTTATTCCTGTGCTGAGATACAGGCTGCTCCAACCTGCTGTAAAATGCTTGATTTCGAGAGTGAGCGAAACTAATGAAAACATTGTTGGGGTAAAACCTAAAGGGAAAGACCTAGCACCAAATCCAATTTGCCATCTGATCTAACTTCTGGAGGCAGTCAAAATGAGCCTTAGAATTCTTCCCTACCTTATTCCTGTGCTGAGATACAGGCTGCTCCAACCTGCTGTAAAAATGCTTGATTTCGAGAGTGAGCGAAACTAATGAAAACATTGTTGGGGTAAAACCTAAAGGGAAAGACCTAGCACCAAATCCAATTTGCCATCTGATCTAACTTCTGGAGGCAGTCAAAATGAGCCTTAGAATTCTTCCCTACCTTATTCCTGTGCTGAGATACAGGCTGCTCCAACCTGCTGTAAAATGCTTGATTTCGAGAGTGAGCGAAACTAATGAAAACATTGTTGGGGTAAACCTAAAGGGAAAGACCTAGCACCAAATCCAATTTGCCATCTGATCTAACTTCTGGAGGCAGTCAAAATGAGCCTTAGAATTCTTCCCTACCTTATTCCTGTGCTGAGATACAGGCTGCTCCAACCTGCTGTAAAATGCTTGATTTCGAGAGTGAGCGAAACTAATGAAAACATTGTTGGGGTAAAACCTAAAGGGAAAGACCTAGCACCAAATCCAATTTGCCATCTGATCTAACTTCTGGAGGCAGTCAAAATGAGCCTTAGAATTCTTCCCTACCTTATTCCTGTGCTGAGATACAGGCTGCTCCAACCTGCTGTAAAATGCTTGATTTCGAGAGTGAGCGAAACTAATGAAAACATTGTTGGGGTAAAACCTAAAGGGAAAGACCTAGCACCAAATCCAATTTGCCATCTGATCTAACTTCTGGAGGCAGTCAAAATGAGCCTTAGAATTCTTCCCTACCTTATTCCTGTGCTGAGATACAGGCTGCTCCAACCTGCTGTAAAATGCTTGATTTCGAGAGTGAGCGAAACTAATGAAAACATTGTTGGGGTAAAACCTAAAGGGAAAGACCTAGCACCAAATCCAATTTGCCATCTGATCTAACTTCTGGAGGCAGTCAAAATGAGCCTTAGAATTCTTCCCTACCTTATTCCTGTGCTGAGATACAGGCTGCTCCAACCTGCTGTAAAAATGCTTGATTTCGAGAGTGAGCGAAACTAATGAAAACATTGTTGGGGTAAAACCTAAAGGGAAAGACCTAGCACCAAATCCAATTTGCCATCTGATCTAACTTCTGGAGGCAGTCAAAATGAGCCTTAGAATTCTTCCCTACCTTATTCCTGTGCTGAGATACAGGCTGCTCCAACCTGCTGTAAAATGCTTGATTTCGAGAGTGAGCGAAAACTAATGAAAACATTGTTGGGGTAAAACCTAAAGGGAAAGACCTAGCACCAAATCCAATTTGCCATCTGATCTAACTTCTGGAGGCAGTCAAAATGAGCCTTTGAATTCTTCCCTACCTTATTCCTGTGCTGAGATACAGGCTGCTCCAACCTGCTGTAAAATGCTTGATTTCGAGAGTGAGCGAAACTAATGAAAACATTGTTGGGGTAAAACCTAAAGGGAAAGACCTAGCACCAAATCCAATTTGCCATCTGATCTAACTTCTGGAGGCAGTCAAAATGAGCCTTAGAATTCTTCCCTACCTTATTCCTGTGCTGAGATACAGGCTGCTCCAACCTGCTGTAAAATGCTTGATTTCGAGAGTGAGCGAAACTAATGAAACGTTGTTGGGGTAAAACCTAAAGGGAAAGACCTAGCACCAAATCCAATTTGCCATCTGATCTAACTTCTGGAGGCAGTCAAAATGAGCCTTAGAATTCTTCCCTACCTTATTCCTGTGCTGAGATACAGGCTGCTCCAACCTGCTGTAAAATGCTTGATTTCGAGAGTGAGCGAAACTAATGAAAACGTTGTTGTGGTAAAACCTAAAGGGAAAGACCTAGCACCAAATCCAATTTGCCATCTGATCTAACTTCTGGAGGCAGTCAAAATGAGCCTTAGAATTCTTCCCTACCTTATTCCTGTGCTGAGATACAGGCTGCTCCAACCTGCTGTAAAATGCTTGATTTCGAGAGTGAGCGAAACTAATGAAAACATTGTTGGGGTAAAACCTAAAGGGAAAGACCTAGCACCAAATCCAATTTGCCATCTGATCTAACTTCTGGAGGCAGTCAAAATGAGCCTTAGAATTCTTCCCTACCTTATTCCTGTGCTGAGATACAGGCTGCTCCAACCTGCTGTAAAATGCTTGATTTCGAGAGTGAGCGAAACTAATGAAAACATTGTTGGGGTAAAACCTAAAGGGAAAGACCTAGCACCAAATCCAATTTGCCATCTGATCTAACTTCTGGAGGCAGTCAAAATGAGCCTTTGAATTCTTCCCTGCCTTATTCCTGTGCTGAGATACAGGCTGCTCCAACCTGCTGTAAAATGCTTGATTTCGAGAGTGAGCGAAACTAATGAAAACATTGTTGGGGTAAAAACCTAAAGGGAAAGACCTAGCACCAAATCCAATTTGCCATCTGATCTAACTTCTGGAGGCAGTCAAAATGAGCCTTAGAATTCTTCCCTACCTTATTCCTGTGCTGAGATACAGGCTGCTCCAACCTGCTGTAAAATGCTTGATTTCGAGAGTGAGCGAAACTAATGAAAACATTGTTGGGGTAAAACCTAAAGGGAAAGACCTAGCACCAAATCCAATTTGCCATCTGATCTAACTTCTGGAGGCAGTCAAAATGAGCCTTAGAATTCTTCCCTACCTTATTCCTGTGCTGAGATACAGGCTGCTCCAACCTGCTGTAAAATGCTTGATTTCGAGAGTGAGCGAAACTAATGAAAACATTGTTGGGGTAAAACCTAAAGGGAAAGACCTAGCACCAAATCCAATTTGCCATCTGATCTAACTTCTGGAGGCAGTCAAAATGAGCCTTAGAATTCTTCCCTACCTTATTCCTGTGCTGAGATACAGGCTGCTCCAACCTGCTGTAAAATGCTTGATTTCGAGAGTGAGCGAAACTAATGAAAACATTGTTGGGGTAAAACCTAAAAGGGAAAGACCTAGCACCAAATCCAATTTGCCATCTGATCTAACTTCTGGAGGCAGTCAAAATGAGCCTTAGAATTCTTCCCTACCTTATTCCTGTGCTGAGATACAGGCTGCTCCAACCTGCTGTAAAATGCTTGATTTCGAGAGTGAGCGAAACTAATGAAAACATTGTTGGGGTAAAACCTAAAGGGAAAGACCTAGCACCAAATCCAATTTGCCATCTGATCTAACTTCTGGAGGCAGTCAAAATGAGCCTTAGAATTCTTCCCTACCTTATTCCTGTGCTGAGATACAGGCTGCTCCAACCTGCTGTAAAATGCTTGATTTCGAGAGTGAGCGAAACTAATGAAAACATTGTTGGGGTAAAACCTAAAGGGAAAGACCTAACACCAAATCCAATTTGCCATCTGATCTAACTTCTGGAGGCAGTCAAAATGAGCCTTAGAATTCTTCCCTACCTTATTCCTGTGCTGAGATACAGGCTGCTCCAACCTGCTGTAAAATGCTTGATTTCGAGAGTGAGCGAAACTAATGAAAACATTGTTGGGGTAAAACCTAAAGGGAAAGACCTAGCACCAAATCCAATTTGCCATCTGATCTAACTTCTGGAGGCAGTCAAAATGATCCTTAGAATTCTTCCCTACCTTATTCCTGTGCTGAGATACAGGCTGCTCCAACCTGCTGTAAAATGCTTGATTTCGAGAGTGAGCGAAACTAATGAAAACATTGTTGGGGTAAAACCTAAAGGGAAAGACCTAGCACCAAATCCAATTTGCCATCTGATCTAACTTCTGGAGGCAGCCAAAATGAGCCTTAGAATTCTTCCCTACCTTATTCCTGTGCTGAGATACAGGCTGCTCCAACCTGCTGTAAAATGCTTGATTTCGAGAGTGAGCGAAACTAATGAAAACATTGTTGGGGTAAAACCTAAAGGGAAAGACCTAGCACCAAATCCAATTTGCCATCTGATCTAACTTCTGGAGGCAGCCAAAATGAGCCTTAGAATTCTTCCCTACCTTATTCCTGTGCTGAGATACAGGCTGCTCCAACCTGCTGTAAAATGCTTGATTTCGAGAGTGAGCGAAACTAATGAAAACATTGTTGGGGTAAAACCTAAAGGGAAAGACCTAGCACCAAATCCAATTTGCCATCTGATCTAACTTCTGGAGGCAGTCAAAATGAGCCTTAGAATTCTTCCCTACCTTATTCCTGTGCTGAGATACAGGCTGCTCCAACCTGCTGTAAAATGCTTGATTTCGAGAGTGAGCGAAACTAATGAAAACATTGTTGGGGTAAAACCTAAAGGGAAAGACCTAGCACCAAATCCAATTTGCCATCTGATCTAACTTCTGGAGGCAGTCAAAATGATCCTTAGAATTCTTCCCTACCTTATTCCTGTGCTGAGATACAGGCTGCTCCAACCTGCTGTAAAATGCTTGATTTCGAGAGTGAGCGAAACTAATGAAAACATTGTTGGGGTAAAACCTAAAGGGAAAGACCTAGCACCAAATCCAATTTGCCATCTGATCTAACTTCTGGAGGCAGTCAAAATGAGCCTTAGAATTCTTCCCTACCTTATTCCTGTGCTGAGATACAGGCTGCTCCAACCTGCTGTAAAATGCTTGATTTCGAGAGTGAGCGAAACTAATGAAAACATTGTTGGGGTAAAACCTAAAGGGAAAGACCTAGCACCAAATCCAATTTGCCATCTGATCTAACTTCTGGAGGCAGTCAAAATGAGCCTTAGAATTCTTCCCTACCTTATTCCTGTGCTGAGATACAGGCTGCTCCAACCTGCTGTAAAATGCTTGATTTCGAGAGTGAGCGAAACTAATGAAAACATTGTTGGGGTAAAACCTAAAGGGAAAGACCTAGCACCAAATCCAATTTGCCATCTGATCTAACTTCTGGAGGCAGTCAAAATGAGCCTTAGAATTCTTCCCTACCTTATTCCTGTGCTGAGATACAGGCTGCTCCAACCTGCTGTAAAATGCTTGATTTCGAGAGTGAGCGAAACTAATGAAAACATTGTTGGGGTAAAACCTAAAGGGAAAGACCTAGCACCAAATCCAATTTGCCATCTGATCTAACTTCTGGAGGCAGTCAAAATGAGCCTTAGAATTCTTCCCTACCTTATTCCTGTGCTGAGATACAGGCTGCTCCAACCTGCTGTAAAATGCTTGATTTCGAGAGTGAGCGAAACTAATGAAAACATTGTTGGGGTAAAACCTAAAGGGAAAGACCTAGCACCAAATCCAATTTGCCATCTGATCTAACTTCTGGAGGCAGCCAAAATGAGCCTTAGAATTCTTCCCTACCTTATTCCTGTGCTGAGATACAGGCTGCTCCAACCTGCTGTAAAATGCTTGATTTCGAGAGTGAGCGAAACTAATGAAAACATTGCTGGGGTAAAACCTAAAGGGAAAGACCTAGCACCAAATCCAATTTGCCATCTGATCTAACTTCTGGAGGCAGTCAAAATGAGCCTTAGAATTCTTCCCTACCTTATTCCTGTGCTGAGATACAGGCTGCTCCAACCTGCTGTAAAATGCTTGATTTCGAGAGTGAGCGAAAGTAATGAAAATATTGTTGGGGTAAAACCTAAAGGGAAAGACCTAGCACCAAATCCAATTTGCCATCTGATCTAACTTCTGGAGGCAGTCAAAATGAGCCTTAGAATTCTTCCCTACCTTATTCCTGTGCTGAGATACAGGCTGCTCCAACCTGCTGTAAAATGCTTGATTTCGAGAGTGAGCGAAACTAATGAAAACATTGTTGGGGTAAAACCTAAAGGGAAAGACCTAGCACCAAATCCAATTTGCCATCTGATCTAACTTCTGGAGGCAGTCAAAATGAGCCTTAGAATTCTTCCCTACCTTATTCCTGTGCTGAGATACAGGCTGCTCCAACCTGCTGTAAAATGCTTGATTTCGAGAGTGAGCGAAACTAATGAAAACATTGTTGGGGTAAAACCTAAAGGGAAAGACCTAGCACCAAATCCAATTTGCCATCTGATCTAACTTCTGGAGGCAGCCAAAATGAGCCTTAGAATTCTTCCCTACCTTATTCCTGTGCTGAGATACAGGCTGCTCCAACCTGCTGTAAAATGCTTGATTTCGAGAGTGAGCGAAACTAATGAAAACATTGTTGGGGTAAAACCTAAAGGGAAAGACCTAGCACCAAATCCAATTTGCCATCTGATCTAACTTCTGGAGGCAGTCAAAATGAGCCTTAGAATTCTTCCCTACCTTATTCCTGTGCTGAGATACAGGCTGCTCCAACCTGCTGTAAAATGCTTGATTTCGAGAGTGAGCGAAACTAATGAAAACATTGTTGGGGTAAAACCTAAAGGGAAAGACCTAGCACCAAATCCAATTTGCCATCTGATCTAACTTCTGGAGGCAGTCAAAATGATCCTTAGAATTCTTCCCTACCTTATTCCTGTGCTGAGATACAGGCTGCTCCAACCTGCTGTAAAATGCTTGATTTCGAGAGTGAGCGAAACTAATGAAAACATTGTTGGGGTAAAACCTAAAGGGAAAGACCTAGCACCAAATCCAATTTGCCATCTGATCTAACTTCTGGAGGCAGTCAAAATGAGCCTTAGAATTCTTCCCTACCTTATTCCTGTGCTGAGATACAGGCTGCTCCAACCTGCTGTAAAATGCTTGATTTCGAGAGTGAGCGAAACTAATGAAAACATTGTTGGGGTAAAACCTAAAGGGAAAGACCTAGCACCAAATCCAATTTGCCATCTGATCTAACTTCTGGAGGCAGTCAAAATGAGCCTTAGAATTCTTCCCTACCTTATTCCTGTGCTGAGATACAGGCTGCTCCAACCTGCTGTAAAATGCTTGATTTCGAGAGTGAGCGAAACTAATGAAAACATTGTTGGGGTAAAACCTAAAGGGAAAGACCTAGCACCAAATCCAATTTGCCATCTGATCTAACTTCTGGAGGCAGTCAAAATGAGCCTTAGAATTCTTCCCTACCTTATTCCTGTGCTGAGATACAGGCTGCTCCAACCTGCTGTAAAATGCTTGATTTCGAGAGTGAGCGAAACTAATGAAAACATTGTTGGGGTAAAACCTAAAGGGAAAGACCTAGCACCAAATCCAATTTGCCATCTGATCTAACTTCTGGAGGCAGTCAAAATGATCCTTAGAATTCTTCCCTACCTTATTCCTGTGCTGAGATACAGGCTGCTCCAACCTGCTGTAAAATGCTTGATTTCGAGAGTGAGCGAAACTAATGAAAACATTGTTGGGGTAAAACCTAAAGGGAAAGACCTAGCACCAAATCCAATTTGCCATCTGATCTAACTTCTGGAGGCAGTCAAAATGATCCTTAGAATTCTTCCCTACCTTATTCCTGTGCTGAGATACAGGCTGCTCCAACCTGCTGTAAAATGCTTGATTTCGAGAGTGAGCGAAACTAATGAAAACATTGTTGGGGTAAAACCTAAAGGGAAAGACCTAGCACCAAATCCAATTTGCCATCTGATCTAACTTCTGGAGGCAGTCAAAATGAGCCTTAGAATTCTTCCCTACCTTATTCCTGTGCTGAGATACAGGCTGCTCCAACCTGCTGTAAAATGCTTGATTTCGAGAGTGAGCGAAACTAATGAAAACATTGTTGGGGTAAAACCTAAAGGGAAAGACCTAGCACCAAATCCAATTTGCCATCTGATCTAACTTCTGGAGGCAGCCAAAATGAGCCTTAGAATTCTTCCCTACCTTATTCCTGTGCTGAGATACAGGCTGCTCCAACCTGCTGTAAAATGCTTGATTTCGAGAGTGAGCGAAACTAATGAAAACATTGCTGGGGTAAAACCTAAAGGGAAAGACCTAACACCAAATCCAATTTGCCATCTGATCTAACTTCTGGAGGCAGTCAAAATGAGCCTTAGAATTCTTCCCTACCTTATTCCTGTGCTGAGATACAGGCTGCTCCAACCTGCTGTAAAATGCTTGATTTCGAGAGTGAGCGAAAGTAATGAAAACATTGTTGGGGTAAAACCTAAAGGGAAAGACCTAGCACCAAATCCAATTTGCCATCTGATCTAACTTCTGGAGGCAGTCAAAATGAGCCTTAGAATTCTTCCCTACCTTATTCCTGTGCTGAGATACAGGCTGCTCCAACCTGCTGTAAAATGCTTGATTTCGAGAGTGAGCGAAACTAATGAAAACATTGTTGGGGTAAAACCTAAAGGGAAAGACCTAGCACCAAATCCAATTTGCCATCTGATCTAACTTCTGGAGGCAGCCAAAATGAGCCTTAGAATTCTTCCCTACCTTATTCCTGTGCTGAGATACAGGCTGCTCCAACCTGCTGTAAAATGCTTGATTTCGAGAGTGAGCGAAACTAATGAAAACATTGTTGGGGTAAAACCTAAAGGGAAAGACCTAGCACCAAATCCAATTTGCCATCTGATCTAACTTCTGGAGGCAGCCAAAATGAGCCTTAGAATTCTTCCCTACCTTATTCCTGTGCTGAGATACAGGCTGCTCCAACCTGCTGTAAAATGCTTGATTTCGAGAGTGAGCGAAACTAATGAAAACATTGTTGGGGTAAAACCTAAAGGGAAAGACCTAGCACCAAATCCAATTTGCCATCTGATCTAACTTCTGGAGGCAGTCAAAATGAGCCTTAGAATTCTTCCCTACCTTATTCCTGTGCTGAGATACAGGCTGCTCCAACCTGCTGTAAAATGCTTGATTTCGAGAGTGAGCGAAACTAATGAAAACATTGTTGGGGTAAAACCTAAAGGGAAAGACCTAGCACCAAATCCAATTTGCCATCTGATCTAACTTCTGGAGGCAGTCAAAATGAGCCTTAGAATTCTTCCCTACCTTATTCCTGTGCTGAGATACAGGCTGCTCCAACCTGCTGTAAAATGCTTGATTTCGAGAGTGAGCGAAACTAATGAAAACATTGTTGGGGTAAAACCTAAAGGGAAAGACCTAGCACCAAATCCAATTTGCCATCTGATCTAACTTCTGGAGGCAGTCAAAATGAGCCTTAGAATTCTTCCCTACCTTATTCCTGTGCTGAGATACAGGCTGCTCCAACCTGCTGTAAAATGCTTGATTTCGAGAGTGAGCGAAACTAATGAAAACATTGTTGGGGTAAAACCTAAAGGGAAAGACCTAGCACCAAATCCAATTTGCCATCTGATCTAACTTCTGGAGGCAGTCAAAATGAGCCTTAGAATTCTTCCCTACCTTATTCCTGTGCTGAGATACAGGCTGCTCCAACCTGCTGTAAAATGCTTGATTTCGAGAGTGAGCGAAACTAATGAAAACATTGTTGGGGTAAAACCTAAAGGGAAAGACCTAGCACCAAATCCAATTTGCCATCTGATCTAACTTCTGGAGGCAGTCAAAATGAGCCTTAGAATTCTTCCCTACCTTATTCCTGTGCTGAGATACAGGCTGCTCCAACCTGCTGTAAAATGCTTGATTTCGAGAGTGAGCGAAACTAATGAAAACATTGTTGGGGTAAAACCTAAAGGGAAAGACCTAGCACCAAATCCAATTTGCCATCTGATCTAACTTCTGGAGGCAGTCAAAATGAGCCTTAGAATTCTTCCCTACCTTATTCCTGTGCTGAGATACAGGCTGCTCCAACCTGCTGTAAAATGCTTGATTTCGAGAGTGAGCGAAACTAATGAAAACATTGTTGGGGTAAAACCTAAAGGGAAAGACCTAGCACCAAATCCAATTTGCCATCTGATCTAACTTCTGGAGGCAGTCAAAATGAGCCTTAGAATTCTTCCCTACCTTATTCCTGTGCTGAGATACAGGCTGCTCCAACCTGCTGTAAAATGCTTGATTTCGAGAGTGAGCGAAACTAATGAAAACATTGTTGGGGTAAAACCTAAAGGGAAAGACCTAGCACCAAATCCAATTTGCCATCTGATCTAACTTCTGGAGGCAGCCAAAATGAGCCTTAGAATTCTTCCCTACCTTATTCCTGTGCTGAGATACAGGCTGCTCCAACCTGCTGTAAAATGCTTGATTTCGAGAGTGAGCGAAACTAATGAAAACATTGCTGGGGTAAAACCTAAAGGGAAAGACCTAACACCAAATCCAATTTGCCATCTGATCTAACTTCTGGAGGCAGTCAAAATGAGCCTTAGAATTCTTCCCTACCTTATTCCTGTGCTGAGATACAGGCTGCTCCAACCTGCTGTAAAATGCTTGATTTCGAGAGTGAGCGAAAGTAATGAAAATATTGTTGGGGTAAAACCTAAAGGGAAAGACCTAGCACCAAATCCAATTTGCCATCTGATCTAACTTCTGGAGGCAGTCAAAATGAGCCTTAGAATTCTTCCCTACCTTATTCCTGTGCTGAGATACAGGCTGCTCCAACCTGCTGTAAAATGCTTGATTTCGAGAGTGAGCGAAACTAATGAAAACATTGTTGGGGTAAAACCTAAAGGGAAAGACCTAGCACCAAATCCAATTTGCCATCTGATCTAACTTCTGGAGGCAGCCAAAATGAGCCTTAGAATTCTTCCCTACCTTATTCCTGTGCTGAGATACAGGCTGCTCCAACCTGCTGTAAAATGCTTGATTTCGAGAGTGAGCGAAACTAATGAAAACATTGTTGGGGTAAAACCTAAAGGGAAAGACCTAGCACCAAATCCAATTTGCCATCTGATCTAACTTCTGGAGGCAGCCAAAATGAGCCTTAGAATTCTTCCCTACCTTATTCCTGTGCTGAGATACAGGCTGCTCCAACCTGCTGTAAAATGCTTGATTTCGAGAGTGAGCGAAACTAATGAAAACATTGTTGGGGTAAAACCTAAAGGGAAAGACCTAGCACCAAATCCAATTTGCCATCTGATCTAACTTCTGGAGGCAGTCAAAATGAGCCTTAGAATTCTTCCCTACCTTATTCCTGTGCTGAGATACAGGCTGCTCCAACCTGCTGTAAAATGCTTGATTTCGAGAGTGAGCGAAACTAATGAAAACATTGTTGGGGTAAAACCTAAAGGGAAAGACCTAGCACCAAATCCAATTTGCCATCTGATCTAACTTCTGGAGGCAGTCAAAATGATCCTTAGAATTCTTCCCTACCTTATTCCTGTGCTGAGATACAGGCTGCTCCAACCTGCTGTAAAATGCTTGATTTCGAGAGTGAGTGAAACTAATGAAAACATTGTTGGGGTAAAACCTAAAGGGAAAGACCTAGCACCAAATCCAATTTGCCATCTGATCTAACTTCTGGAGGCAGTCAAAATGAGCCTTAGAATTCTTCCCTACCTTATTCCTGTGCTGAGATACAGGCTGCTCCAACCTGCTGTAAAATGCTTGATTTCGAGAGTGAGCGAAACTAATGAAAACATTGTTGGGGTAAAACCTAAAGGGAAAGACCTAGCACCAAATCCAATTTGCCATCTGATCTAACTTCTGGAGGCAGTCAAAATGAGCCTTAGAATTCTTCCCTACCTTATTCCTGTGCTGAGATACAGGCTGCTCCAACCTGCTGTAAAATGCTTGATTTCGAGAGTGAGCGAAACTAATGAAAACATTGTTGGGGTAAAACCTAAAGGGAAAGACCTAGCACCAAATCCAATTTGCCATCTGATCTAACTTCTGGAGGCAGTCAAAATGAGCCTTAGAATTCTTCCCTACCTTATTCCTGTGCTGAGATACAGGCTGCTCCAACCTGCTGTAAAATGCTTGATTTCGAGAGTGAGCGAAACTAATGAAAACATTGTTGGGGTAAAACCTAAAGGGAAAGACCTAGCACCAAATCCAATTTGCCATCTGATCTAACTTCTGGAGGCAGTCAAAATGAGCCTTAGAATTCTTCCCTACCTTATTCCTGTGCTGAGATACAGGCTGCTCCAACCTGCTGTAAAATGCTTGATTTCGAGAGTGAGCGAAACTAATGAAAACATTGTTGGGGTAAAACCTAAAGGGAAAGACCTAGCACCAAATCAAATTTGCCATCTGATCTAACTTCTGGAGGCAGTCAAAATGATCCTTAGAATTCTTCCCTACCTTATTCCTGTGCTGAGATACAGGCTGCTCCAACCTGCTGTAAAATGCTTGATTTCGAGAGTGAGCGAAACTAATGAAAACATTGTTGGGGTAAAACCTAAAGGGAAAGACCTAGCACCAAATCCAATTTGCCATCTGATCTAACTTCTGGAGGCAGTCAAAATGAGCCTTAGAATTCTTCCCTACCTTATTCCTGTGCTGAGATACAGGCTGCTCCAACCTGCTGTAAAATGCTTGATTTCGAGAGTGAGCGAAACTAATGAAAACATTGTTGGGGTAAAACCTAAAGGGAAAGACCTAGCACCAAATCCAATTTGCCATCTGATCTAACTTCTGGAGGCAGCCAAAATGAGCCTTAGAATTCTTCCCTACCTTATTCCTGTGCTGAGATACAGGCTGCTCCAACCTGCTGTAAAATGCTTGATTTCGAGAGTGAGCGAAACTAATGAAAACATTGCTGGGGTAAAACCTAAAGGGAAAGACCTAACACCAAATCCAATTTGCCATCTGATCTAACTTCTGGAGGCAGTCAAAATGAGCCTTAGAATTCTTCCCTACCTTATTCCTGTGCTGAGATACAGGCTGCTCCAACCTGCTGTAAAATGCTTGATTTCGAGAGTGAGCGAAAGTAATGAAAACATTGTTGGGGTAAAACCTAAAGGGAAAGACCTAGCACCAAATCCAATTTGCCATCTGATCTAACTTCTGGAGGCAGTCAAAATGAGCCTTAGAATTCTTCCCTACCTTATTCCTGTGCTGAGATACAGGCTGCTCCAACCTGCTGTAAAATGCTTGATTTCGAGAGTGAGCGAAACTAATGAAAACATTGTTGGGGTAAAACCTAAAGGGAAAGACCTAGCACCAAATCCAATTTGCCATCTGATCTAACTTCTGGAGGCAGCCAAAATGAGCCTTAGAATTCTTCCCTACCTTATTCCTGTGCTGAGATACAGGCTGCTCCAACCTGCTGTAAAATGCTTGATTTCGAGAGTGAGCGAAACTAATGAAAACATTGTTGGGGTAAAACCTAAAGGGAAAGACCTAGCACCAAATCCAATTTGCCATCTGATCTAACTTCTGGAGGCAGCCAAAATGAGCCTTAGAATTCTTCCCTACCTTATTCCTGTGCTGAGATACAGGCTGCTCCAACCTGCTGTAAAATGCTTGATTTCGAGAGTGAGCGAAACTAATGAAAACATTGTTGGGGTAAAACCTAAAGGGAAAGACCTAGCACCAAATCCAATTTGCCATCTGATCTAACTTCTGGAGGCAGTCAAAATGAGCCTTAGAATTCTTCCCTACCTTATTCCTGTGCTGAGATACAGGCTGCTCCAACCTGCTGTAAAATGCTTGATTTCGAGAGTGAGCGAAACTAATGAAAACATTGTTGGGGTAAAACCTAAAGGGAAAGACCTAGCACCAAATCCAATTTGCCATCTGATCTAACTTCTGGAGGCAGCCAAAATGAGCCTTAGAATTCTTCCCTACCTTATTCCTGTGCTGAGATACAGGCTGCTCCAACCTGCTGTAAAATGCTTGATTTCGAGAGTGAGCGAAACTAATGAAAACATTGCTGGGGTAAAACCTAAAGGGAAAGACCTAACACCAAATCCAATTTGCCATCTGATCTAACTTCTGGAGGCAGTCAAAATGAGCCTTAGAATTCTTCCCTACCTTATTCCTGTGCTGAGATACAGGCTGCTCCAACCTGCTGTAAAATGCTTGATTTCGAGAGTGAGCGAAAGTAATGAAAACATTGTTGGGGTAAAACCTAAAGGGAAAGACCTAGCACCAAATCCAATTTGCCATCTGATCTAACTTCTGGAGGCAGTCAAAATGAGCCTTAGAATTCTTCCCTACCTTATTCCTGTGCTGAGATACAGGCTGCTCCAACCTGCTGTAAAATGCTTGATTTCGAGAGTGAGCGAAACTAATGAAAACATTGTTGGGGTAAAACCTAAAGGGAAAGACCTAGCACCAAATCCAATTTGCCATCTGATCTAACTTCTGGAGGCAGCCAAAATGAGCCTTAGAATTCTTCCCTACCTTATTCCTGTGCTGAGATACAGGCTGCTCCAACCTGCTGTAAAATGCTTGATTTCGAGAGTGAGCGAAACTAATGAAAACATTGTTGGGGTAAAACCTAAAGGGAAAGACCTAGCACCAAATCCAATTTGCCATCTGATCTAACTTCTGGAGGCAGCCAAAATGAGCCTTAGAATTCTTCCCTACCTTATTCCTGTGCTGAGATACAGGCTGCTCCAACCTGCTGTAAAATGCTTGATTTCGAGAGTGAGCGAAACTAATGAAAACATTGTTGGGGTAAAACCTAAAGGGAAAGACCTAGCACCAAATCCAATTTGCCATCTGATCTAACTTCTGGAGGCAGTCAAAATGAGCCTTAGAATTCTTCCCTACCTTATTCCTGTGCTGAGATACAGGCTGCTCCAACCTGCTGTAAAATGCTTGATTTCGAGAGTGAGCGAAACTAATGAAAACATTGTTGGGGTAAAACCTAAAGGGAAAGACCTAGCACCAAATCCAATTTGCCATCTGATCTAACTTCTGGAGGCAGTCAAAATGAGCCTTAGAATTCTTCCCTACCTTATTCCTGTGCTGAGATACAGGCTGCTCCAACCTGCTGTAAAATGCTTGATTTCGAGAGTGAGCGAAACTAATGAAAACATTGTTGGGGTAAAACCTAAAGGGAAAGACCTAGCACCAAATCCAATTTGCCATCTGATCTAACTTCTGGAGGCAGTCAAAATGAGCCTTAGAATTCTTCCCTACCTTATTCCTGTGCTGAGATACAGGCTGCTCCAACCTGCTGTAAAATGCTTGATTTCGAGAGTGAGCGAAACTAATGAAAACATTGTTGGGGTAAAACCTAAAGGGAAAGACCTAGCACCAAATCCAATTTGCCATCTGATCTAACTTCTGGAGGCAGTCAAAATGAGCCTTAGAATTCTTCCCTACCTTATTCCTGTGCTGAGATACAGGCTGCTCCAACCTGCTGTAAAATGCTTGATTTCGAGAGTGAGCGAAACTAATGAAAACATTGTTGGGGTAAAACCTAAAGGGAAAGACCTAGCACCAAATCCAATTTGCCATCTGATCTAACTTCTGGAGGCAGTCAAAATGAGCCTTAGAATTCTTCCCTACCTTATTCCTGTGCTGAGATACAGGCTGCTCCAACCTGCTGTAAAATGCTTGATTTCGAGAGTGAGCGAAACTAATGAAAACATTGTTGGGGTAAAACCTAAAGGGAAAGACCTAGCACCAAATCCAATTTGCCATCTGATCTAACTTCTGGAGGCAGTCAAAATGAGCCTTAGAATTCTTCCCTACCTTATTCCTGTGCTGAGATACAGGCTGCTCCAACCTGCTGTAAAATGCTTGATTTCGAGAGTGAGCGAAACTAATGAAAACATTGTTGGGGTAAAACCTAAAGGGAAAGACCTAGCACCAAATCCAATTTGCCATCTGATCTAACTTCTGGAGGCAGTCAAAATGAGCCTTAGAATTCTTCCCTACCTTATTCCTGTGCTGAGATACAGGCTGCTCCAACCTGCTGTAAAATGCTTGATTTCGAGAGTGAGCGAAACTAATGAAAACATTGTTGGGGTAAAACCTAAAGGGAAAGACCTAGCACCAATCCAATTTGCCAATCTGATCTAACTTCTGGAGGCAGTCAAAATGAGCCTTAGAATTCTTCCCTACCTTATTCCTGTGCTGAGATACAGGCTGCTCCAACCTGCTGTAAAATGCTTGATTTCGAGAGTGAGCGAAACTAATGAAAACATTGTTGGGGTAAAACCTAAAGGGAAAGACCTAGCACCAAATCCAATTTGCCATCTGATCTAACTTCTGGAGGCAGTCAAAATGAGCCTTAGAATTCTTCCCTACCTTATTCCTGTGCTGAGATACAGGCTGCTCCAACCTGCTGTAAAATGCTTGATTTCGAGAGTGAGCGAAACTAATGAAAACATTGTTGGGGTAAAACCTACAGGGAAAGACCTAGCACCAAATCCAATTTGCCATCTGATCTAACTTCGGGAGGCAGTCAAAATGAGCCTTAGAATTCTTCCCTACCTTATTCCTGTGCTGAGATACAGGCTGCTCCAACCTGCTGTAAAATGCTTGATTTCGAGAGTGAGCGAAACCAATGAAAACATTGTTGGGGTAAAACCTAAAGGGAAAGACCTAGCACCAAATCCAATTTGCCATCTGATCTAACTTCTGGAGGCAGTCAAAATGAGCCTTTGAATTCTTCCCTACCTTATTCCTGTGCTGAGATACAGGCTGCTCCAACCTGCTGTAAAATGCTTGATTTCGAGAGTGAGCGAAACTAATGAAAACATTGTTGGGGTAAAACCTAAAGGGAAAGACCTAGCACCAAATCCAATTTGCCATCTGATCTAACTTCTGGAGGCAGTCAAAATGAGCCTTAGAATTCTTCCCTACCTTATTCCTGTGCTGAGATACAGGCTGCTCCAACCTGCTGTAAAATGCTTGATTTCGAGAGTGAGCGAAACTAATGAAAACATTGTTGGGGTAAAACCTAAAGGGAAAGACCTAGCACCAAATCCAATTTGCCATCTGATCTAACTTCTGGAGGCAGTCAAAATGAGCCTTAGAATTCTTCCCTACCTTATTCCTGTGCTGAGATACAGGCTGCTCCAACCTGCTGTAAAATGCTTGATTTCGAGAGTGAGCGAAACTAATGAAAACATTGTTGGGGTAAAACCTAAAGGGAAAGACCTAGCACCAAATCCAATTTGCCATCTGATCTACCTTCGGGAGGCAGTCAAAATGAGCCTTAGAATTCTTCCCTACCTTATTCCTGTGCTGAGATACAGGCTGCTCCAACCTGCTGTAAAATGCTTGATTTCGAGAGTGAGCGAAACTAATGAAAACATTGTTGGAGTAAAACCTAAAGGGAAAGACCTAGCACCAAATCCAATTTGCCATCTGATCTAACTTCTGGAGGCAGTCAAAATGAGCCTTAGAATTCTTCCCTACCTTATTCCTGTGCTGAGATACAGGCTGCTCCAACCTGCTGTAAAATGCTTGATTTCGAGAGTGAGCGAAACTAATGAAAACATTGTTGGGGTAAAACCTAAAGGGAAAGACCTAGCACCAAATCCAATTTGCCATCTGATCTAACTTCTGGAGGCAGTCAAAATGAGCCTTAGAATTCTTCCCTACCTTATTCCTGTGCTGAGATACAGGCTGCTCCAACCTGCTGTAAAATGCTTGATTTCGAGAGTGAGCGAAACTAATGAAAACATTGTTGGGGTAAAACCTAAAGGGAAAGACCTAGCACCAAATCCAATTTGCCATCTGATCTAACTTCTGGAGGCAGTCAAAATGATCCTTAGAATTCTTCCCTACCTTATTCCTGTGCTGAGATACAGGCTGCTCCAACCTGCTGTAAAACGCTTGATTTCGAGAGTGAGCGAAACTAATGAAAACATTGTTGGGGTAAAACCTAAAGGGAAAGACCTAGCACCAAATCCAATTTGCCATCTGATCTAACTTCTGGAGGCAGTCAAAATGATCCTTAGAATTCTTCCCTACCTTATTCCTGTGCTGAGATACAGGCTGCTCCAA
Source organism: Melanerpes formicivorus (assembly GCF_026170545.1). Classification (NCBI taxonomy): domain Eukaryota; kingdom Metazoa; phylum Chordata; class Aves; order Piciformes; family Picidae; genus Melanerpes; species Melanerpes formicivorus. The sequence goes on from NW_027144791.1 coordinate 20,982, forward strand.
CCTGCTGTAAAATGCTTGATTTCGAGAGTGAGCGAAACTAATGAAAACATTGTTGGGGTAAAACCTAAAGGGAAAGACCTAGCACCAAATCCAATTTGCCATCTGATCTAACTTCTGGAGGCAGTCAAAATGAGCCTTAGAATTCTTCCCTACCTTATTCCTGTGCTGAGATACAGGCTGCTCCAACCTGCTGTAAAATGCTTGATTTCGAGAGTGAGCGAAACTAATGAAAACATTGTTGGGGTAAAACCTAAAGGGAAAGACCTAGCACCAAATCCAATTTGCCATCTGATCTAACTTCTGGAGGCAGTCAAAATGAGCCTTAGAATTCTTCCCTACCTTATTCCTGTGCTGAGATACAGGCTGCTCCAACCTGCTGTAAAATGCTTGATTTCGAGAGTGAGCGAAACTAATGAAAACATTGTTGGGGTAAAACCTAAAGGGAAAGACCTAGCACCAAATCCAATTTGCCATCTGATCTAACTTCTGGAGGCAGTCAAAATGAGCCTTAGAATTCTTCCCTACCTTATTCCTGTGCTGAGATACAGGCTGCTCCAACCTGCTGTAAAATGCTTGATTTCGAGAGTGAGCGAAACTAATGAAAACATTGTTGGGGTAAAACCTAAAGGGAAAGACCTAGCACCAAATCCAATTTGCCATCTGATCTAACTTCTGGAGGCAGTCAAAATGAGCCTTAGAACTCTTCCCTACCTTATTCCTGTGCTGAGATACAGGCTGCTCCAACCTGCTGTAAAATGCTTGATTTCGAGAGTGAGCGAAACTAATGAAAACATTGTTGGGGTAAAACCTAAAGGGAAAGACCTAGCACCAAATCCAATTTGCCATCTGATCTAACTTCTGGAGGCAGTCAAAATGAGCCTTAGAATTCTTCCCTACCTTATTCCTGTGCTGAGATACAGGCTGCTCCAACCTGCTGTAAAATGCTTGATTTCGAGAGTGAGCGAAACTAATGAAAACATTGTTGGGGTAAAACCTAAAGGGAAAGACCTAGCACCAAATCCAATTTGCCATCTGATCTAACTTCTGGAGGCAGTCAAAATGAGCATTTGAATTCTTCCCTACCTTATTCCTGTGCTGAGATACAGGCTGCTCCAACCTGCTGTAAAATGCTTGATTTCGAGAGTGAGCGAAACTAATGAAAACATTGTTGGGGTAAAACCTAAAGGGAAAGACCTAGCACCAAATCCAATTTGCCATCTGATCTAACTTCTGGAGGCAGTCAAAATGAGCCTTAGAATTCTTCCCTACCTTATTCCTGTGCTGAGATACAGGCTGCTCCAACCTGCTGTAAAATGCTTGATTTCGAGAGTGAGCGAAACTAATGAAAACATTGTTGGGGTAAAACCTAAAGGGAAAGACCTAGCACCAAATCCAATTTGCCATCTGATCTAACTTCTGGAGGCAGTCAAAATGAGCCTTAGAATTCTTCCCTACCTTATTCCTGTGCTGAGATACAGGCTGCTCCAACCTGCTGTAAAATGCTTGATTTCGAGAGTGAGCGAAACTAATGAAAACATTGTTGGGGTAAAACCTAAAGGGAAAGACCTAGCACCAAATCCAATTCGCCATCTGATCTAACTTCTGGAGGCAGTCAAAATGATCCTTAGAATTCTTCCCTACCTTATTCCTGTGCTGAGATACAGGCTGCTCCAACCTGCTGTAAAATGCTTGATTTCGAGAGTGAGCAAAACTAATGAAAACATTGTTGGGGTAAAACCTAAAGGGAAAGACCTAGCACCAAATCCAATTTGCCATCTGATCTAACTTCTGGAGGCAGTCAAAATGATCCTTAGAATTCTTCCCTACCTTATTCCTGTGCTGAGATACAGGCTGCTCCAACCTGCTGTAAAATGCTTGATTTCGAGAGTGAGCGAAACTAATGAAAACATTGTTGGGGTAAAACCTAAAGGGAAAGACCTAGCACCAAATCCAATTTGCCATCTGATCTAACTTCTGGAGGCAGTCAAAATGAGCCTTAGAATTCTTCCCTACCTTATTCCTGTGCTGAGATACAGGCTGCTCCAACCTGCTGTAAAATGCTTGATTTCGAGAGTGAGCGAAACTAATGATAACATTGTTGGGGTAAAACCTAAAGGGAAAGACCTAGCACCAAATCCAATTTGCCATCTGATCTAACTTCTGGAGGCAGTCAAAATGAGCCTTAGAATTCTTCCCTACCTTATTCCTGTGCTGAGATACAGGCTGCTCCAACCTGCTGTAAAATGCTTGATTTCGAGAGTGAGCGAAACTAATGAAAACATTGTTGGGGTAAAACCTAAAGGGAAAGACCTAGCACCAAATCCAATTTGCCATCTGATCTAACTTCTGGAGGCAGTCAAAATGATCCTTAGAATTCTTCCCTACCTTATTCCTGTGCTGAGATACAGGCTGCTCCAACCTGCTGTAAAATGCTTGATTTCGAGAGTGAGCGAAACTAATGAAAACATTGTTGGGGTAAAACCTAAAGGGAAAGACCTAGCACCAAATCCAATTTGCCATCTGATCTAACTTCTGGAGGCAGTCAAAATGATCCTTAGAATTCTTCCCTACCTTATTCCTGTGCTGAGATACAGGCTGCTCCAACCTGCTGTAAAACGCTTGATTTCGAGAGTGAGCGAAACTAATGAAAACATTGTTGGGGTAAAACCTAAAGGGAAAGACCTAGCACCAAATCCAATTTGCCATCTGATCTAACTTCTGGAGGCAGTCAAAATGAGCCTTAGAATTCTTCCCTACCTTATTCCTGTGCTGAGATACAGGCTGCTCCAACCTGCTGTAAAATGCTTGATTTCGAGAGTGAGCGAAACTAATGAAAACATTGTTGGGGTAAAACCTAAAGGGAAAGACCTAGCACCAAATCCAATTTGCCATCTGATCTAACTTCTGGAGGCAGTCAAAATGAGCCTTAGAATTCTTCCCTACCTTATTCCTGTGCTGAGATACAGGCTGCTCCAACCTGCTGTAAAATGCTTGATTTCGAGAGTGAGCGAAACTAATGAAAAACATTGTTGGGGTAAAACCTAAAGGGAAAGACCTAGCACCAAATCCCATTTGCCATCTGATCTAACTTCTGGAGGCAGTCAAAATGAGCCTTAGAATTCTTCCCTACCTTATTCCTGTGCTGAGATACAGGCTGCTCCAACCTGCTGTAAAATGCTTGATTTCGAGAGTGAGCGAAACTAATGAAAACATTGTTGGGGTAAAACCTAAAGGGAAAGACCTAGCACCAAATCCAATTTGCCATCTGATCTAACTTCTGGAGGCAGTCAAAATGATCCTTAGAATTCTTCCCTACCTTATTCCTGTGCTGAGATACAGGCTGCTCCAACCTGCTGTAAAATGCTTGATTTCGAGAGTGAGCGAAACTAATGAAAACATTGTTGGGGTAAAACCTAAAGGGAAAGACCTAGCACCAAATCCAATTTGCCATCTGATCTAACTTCTGGAGGCAGTCAAAATGAGCCTTAGAATTCTTCCCTACCTTATTCCTGTGCTGAGATACAGGCTGCTCCAACCTGCTGTAAAATGCTTGATTTCGAGAGTGAGCGAAACTAATGAAAACATTGTTGGGGTAAAACCTAAAGGGAAAGACCTAGCACCAAATCCAATTTGCCATCTGATCTAACTTCTGGAGGCAGCCAAAATGAGCCTTAGAATTCTTCCCTACCTTATTCCTGTGCTGAGATACAGGCTGCTCCAACCTGCTGTAAAATGCTTGATTTCGAGAGTGAGCGAAACTAATGAAAACATTGCTGGGGTAAAACCTAAAGGGAAAGACCTAACACCAAATCCAATTTGCCATCTGATCTAACTTCTGGAGGCAGTCAAAATGAGCCTTAGAATTCTTCCCTACCTTATTCCTGTGCTGAGATACAGGCTGCTCCAACCTGCTGTAAAATGCTTGATTTCGAGAGTGAGCGAAAGTAATGAAAACATTGTTGGGGTAAAACCTAAAGGGAAAGACCTAGCACCAAATCCAATTTGCCATCTGATCTAACTTCTGGAGGCAGTCAAAATGAGCCTTAGAATTCTTCCCTACCTTATTCCTGTGCTGAGATACAGGCTGCTCCAACCTGCTGTAAAATGCTTGATTTCGAGAGTGAGCGAAACTAATGAAAACATTGTTGGGGTAAAACCTAAAGGGAAAGACCTAGCACCAAATCCAATTTGCCATCTGATCTAACTTCTGGAGGCAGCCAAAATGAGCCTTAGAATTCTTCCCTACCTTATTCCTGTGCTGAGATACAGGCTGCTCCAACCTGCTGTAAAATGCTTGATTTCGAGAGTGAGCGAAACTAATGAAAACATTGTTGGGGTAAAACCTAAAGGGAAAGACCTAGCACCAAATCCAATTTGCCATCTGATCTAACTTCTGGAGGCAGCCAAAATGAGCCTTAGAATTCTTCCCTACCTTATTCCTGTGCTGAGATACAGGCTGCTCCAACCTGCTGTAAAATGCTTGATTTCGAGAGTGAGCGAAACTAATGAAAACATTGTTGGGGTAAAACCTAAAGGGAAAGACCTAGCACCAAATCCAATTTGCCATCTGATCTAACTTCTGGAGGCAGTCAAAATGAGCCTTAGAATTCTTCCCTACCTTATTCCTGTGCTGAGATACAGGCTGCTCCAACCTGCTGTAAAATGCTTGATTTCGAGAGTGAGCGAAACTAATGAAAACATTGTTGGGGTAAAACCTAAAGGGAAAGACCTAGCACCAAATCCAATTTGCCATCTGATCTAACTTCTGGAGGCAGTCAAAATGAGCCTTTGAATTCTTCCCTACCTTATTCCTGTGCTGAGATACAGGCTGCTCCAACCTGCTGTAAAATGCTTGATTTCGAGAGTGAGCGAAACTAATGAAAACATTGTTGGGGTAAAACCTAAAGGGAAAGACCTAGCACCAAATCCAATTTGCCATCTGATCTAACTTCTGGAGGCAGTCAAAATGAGCCTTAGAATTCTTCCCTACCCTTATTCCTGTGCTGAGATACAGGCTGCTCCAACCTGCTGTAAAATGCTTGATTTCGAGAGTGAGCGAAACTAATGAAAACATTGTTGGGGTAAAACCTAAAGGGAAAGACCTAGCACCAAATCCAATTTGCCATCTGATCTAACTTCTGGAGGCAGTCAAAATGAGCCTTAGAATTCTTCCCTACCTTATTCCTGTGCTGAGATACAGGCTGCTCCAACCTGCTGTAAAATGCTTGATTTCGAGAGTGAGCGAAACTAATGAAAACATTGTTGGGGTAAAACCTAAAGGGAAAGACCTAGCACCAAATCCAATTTGCCATCTGATCTAACTTCTGGAGGCAGTCAAAATGAGCCTTAGAATTCTTCCCTACCTTATTCCTGTGCTGAGATACAGGCTGCTCCAACCTGCTGTAAAATGCTTGATTTCGAGAGTGAGCGAAACTAATGAAAACATTGTTGGGGTAAAACCTAAAGGGAAAGACCTAGCACCAAATCCAATTTGCCATCTGATCTAACTTCTGGAGGCAGTCAAAATGAGCCTTAGAATTCTTCCCTACCTTATTCCTGTGCTGAGATACAGGCTGCTCCAACCTGCTGTAAAATGCTTGATTTCGAGAGTGAGCGAAACTAATGAAAACATTGTTGGGGTAAAACCTAAAGGGAAAGACCTAGCACCAAATCCAATTTGCCATCTGATCTAACTTCTGGAGGCAGTCAAAATGAGCCTTAGAATTCTTCCCTACCTTATTCCTGTGCTGAGATACAGGCTGCTCCAACCTGCTGTAAAATGCTTGATTTCGAGAGTGAGCGAAACTAATGAAAACATTGTTGGGGTAAAACCTAAAGGGAAAGACCTAGCACCAAATCCAATTTGCCATCTGATCTAACTTCTGGAGGCAGTCAAAATGAGCCTTAGAATTCTTCCCTACCTTATTCCTGTGCTGAGATACAGGCTGCTCCAACCTGCTGTAAAATGCTTGATTTCGAGAGTGAGCGAAACTAATGAAAACATTGTTGGGGTAAAACCTAAAGGGAAAGACCTAGCACCAAATCCAATTTGCCATCTGATCTAACTTCTGGAGGCAGTCAAAATGAGCCTTAGAATTCTTCCCTACCTTATTCCTGTGCTGAGATACAGGCTGCTCCAACCTGCTGTAAAATGCTTGATTTCGAGAGTGAGCGAAACTAATGAAAACATTGTTGGGGTAAAACCTACAGGGAAAGACCTAGCACCAAATCCAATTTGCCATCTGATCTAACTTCGGGAGGCAGTCAAAATGAGCCTTAGAATTCTTCCCTACCTTATTCCTGTGCTGAGATACAGGCTGCTCCAACCTGCTGTAAAATGCTTGATTTCGAGAGTGAGCGAAACCAATGAAAACATTGTTGGGGTAAAACCTAAAGGGAAAGACCTAGCACCAAATCCAATTTGCCATCTGATCTAACTTCTGGAGGCAGTCAAAATGAGCCTTTGAATTCTTCCCTACCTTATTCCTGTGCTGAGATACAGGCTGCTCCAACCTGCTGTAAAATGCTTGATTTCGAGAGTGAGCGAAACTAATGAAAACATTGTTGGGGTAAAACCTAAAGGGAAAGACCTAGCACCAAATCCAATTTGCCATCTGATCTAACTTCTGGAGGCAGTCAAAATGAGCCTTAGAATTCTTCCCTACCTTATTCCTGTGCTGAGATACAGGCTGCTCCAACCTGCTGTAAAATGCTTGATTTCGAGAGTGAGCGAAACTAATGAAAACATTGTTGGGGTAAAACCTAAAGGGAAAGACCTAGCACCAAATCCAATTTGCCATCTGATCTAACTTCTGGAGGCAGTCAAAATGAGCCTTAGAATTCTTCCCTACCTTATTCCTGTGCTGAGATACAGGCTGCTCCAACCTGCTGTAAAATGCTTGATTTCGAGAGTGAGCGAAACTAATGAAAACATTGTTGGGGTAAAACCTAAAGGGAAAGACCTAGCACCAAATCCAATTTGCCATCTGATCTACCTTCGGGAGGCAGTCAAAATGAGCCTTAGAATTCTTCCCTACCTTATTCCTGTGCTGAGATACAGGCTGCTCCAACCTGCTGTAAAATGCTTGATTTCGAGAGTGAGCGAAACTAATGAAAACATTGTTGGGGTAAAACCTAAAGGGAAAGACCTAGCACCAAATCCAATTTGCCATCTGATCTAACTTCTGGAGGCAGTCAAAATGATCCTTAGAATTCTTCCCTACCTTATTCCTGTGCTGAGATACAGGCTGCTCCAACCTGCTGTAAAATGCTTGATTTCGAGAGTGAGCGAAACTAATGAAAACATTGTTGGGGTAAAACCTAAAGGGAAAGACCTAGCACCAAATCCAATTTGCCATCTGATCTAACTTCTGGAGGCAGTCAAAATGAGCCTTAGAATTCTTCCCTACCTTATTCCTGTGCTGAGATACAGGCTGCTCCAACCTGCTGTAAAATGCTTGATTTCGAGAGTGAGCGAAACTAATGAAAACATTGTTGGGGTAAAACCTAAAGGGAAAGACCTAGCACCAAATCCAATTTGCCATCTGATCTAACTTCTGGAGGCAGTCAAAATGATCCTTAGAATTCTTCCCTACCCTTATTCCTGTGCTGAGATACAGGCTGCTCCAACCTGCTGTAAAACGCTTGATTTCGAGAGTGAGCGAAACTAATGAAAACATTGTTGGGGTAAAACCTAAAGGGAAAGACCTAGCACCAAATCCAATTTGCCATCTGATCTAACTTCTGGAGGCAGTCAAAATGATCCTTAGAATTCTTCCCTACCTTATTCCTGTGCTGAGATACAGGCTGCTCCAACCTGCTGTAAAATGCTTGATTTCGAGAGTGAGCGAAACTAATGAAAACATTGTTGGGGTAAAACCTAAAGGGAAAGACCTAGCACCAAATCCAATTTGCCATCTGATCTAACTTCTGGAGGCAGTCAAAATGAGCCTTAGAATTCTTCCCTACCTTATTCCTGTGCTGAGATACAGGCTGCTCCAACCTGCTGTAAAATGCTTGATTTCGAGAGTGAGCGAAACTAATGAAAACATTGTTGGGGTAAAACCTAAAGGGAAAGACCTAGCACCAAATCCAATTTGCCATCTGATCTAACTTCTGGAGGCAGTCAAAATGAGCCTTAGAATTCTTCCCTACCTTATTCCTGTGCTGAGATACAGGCTGCTCCAACCTGCTGTAAAATGCTTGATTTCGAGAGTGAGCGAAACTAATGAAAACATTGTTGGGGTAAAACCTAAAGGGAAAGACCTAGCACCAAATCCAATTTGCCATCTGATCTAACTTCTGGAGGCAGTCAAAATGAGCCTTAGAATTCTTCCCTACCTTATTCCTGTGCTGAGATACAGGCTGCTCCAACCTGCTGTAAAATGCTTGATTTCGAGAGTGAGCGAAACTAATGAAAACATTGTTGGGGTAAAACCTAAAGGGAAAGACCTAGCACCAAATCCAATTTGCCATCTGATCTAACTTCTGGAGGCAGTCAAAATGAGCCTTAGAATTCTTCCCTACCTTATTCCTGTGCTGAGATACAGGCTGCTCCAACCTGCTGTAAAATGCTTGATTTCGAGAGTGAGCGAAACTAATGAAAACATTGTTGGGGTAAAACCTAAAGGGAAAGACCTAGCACCAAATCCAATTTGCCATCTGATCTAACTTCTGGAGGCAGTCAAAATGAGCCTTAGAACTCTTCCCTACCTTATTCCTGTGCTGAGATACAGGCTGCTCCAACCTGCTGTAAAATGCTTGATTTCGAGAGTGAGCGAAACTAATGAAAACATTGTTGGGGTAAAACCTAAAGGGAAAGACCTAGCACCAAATCCAATTTGCCATCTGATCTAACTTCTGGAGGCAGTCAAAATGAGCCTTAGAATTCTTCCCTACCTTATTCCTGTGCTGAGATACAGGCTGCTCCAACCTGCTGTAAAATGCTTGATTTCGAGAGTGAGCGAAACTAATGAAAACATTGTTGGGGTAAAACCTAAAGGGAAAGACCTAGCACCAAATCCAATTTGCCATCTGATCTAACTTCTGGAGGCAGTCAAAATGAGCATTTGAATTCTTCCCTACCTTATTCCTGTGCTGAGATACAGGCTGCTCCAACCTGCTGTAAAATGCTTGATTTCGAGAGTGAGCGAAACTAATGAAAACATTGTTGGGGTAAAACCTAAAGGGAAAGACCTAGCACCAAATCCAATTTGCCATCTGATCTAACTTCTGGAGGCAGTCAAAATGAGCCTTAGAATTCTTCCCTACCTTATTCCTGTGCTGAGATACAGGCTGCTCCAACCTGCTGTAAAATGCTTGATTTCGAGAGTGAGCGAAACTAATGAAAACATTGTTGGGGTAAAACCTAAAGGGAAAGACCTAGCACCAAATCCAATTTGCCATCTGATCTAACTTCTGGAGGCAGTCAAAATGAGCCTTAGAATTCTTCCCTACCTTATTCCTGTGCTGAGATACAGGCTGCTCCAACCTGCTGTAAAATGCTTGATTTCGAGAGTGAGCGAAACTAATGAAAACATTGTTGGGGTAAAACCTAAAGGGAAAGACCTAGCACCAAATCCAATTCGCCATCTGATCTAACTTCTGGAGGCAGTCAAAATGATCCTTAGAATTCTTCCCTACCTTATTCCTGTGCTGAGATACAGGCTGCTCCAACCTGCTGTAAAATGCTTGATTTCGAGAGTGAGCGAAACTAATGAAAACATTGTTGGGGTAAAACCTAAAGGGAAAGACCTAGCACCAAATCCAATTTGCCATCTGATCTAACTTCTGGAGGCAGTCAAAATGATCCTTAGAATTCTTCCCTACCTTATTCCTGTGCTGAGATACAGGCTGCTCCAACCTGCTGTAAAATGCTTGATTTCGAGAGTGAGCGAAACTAATGAAAACATTGTTGGGGTAAAACCTAAAGGGAAAGACCTAGCACCAAATCCAATTTGCCATCTGATCTAACTTCTGGAGGCAGTCAAAATGAGCCTTAGAATTCTTCCCTACCTTATTCCTGTGCTGAGATACAGGCTGCTCCAACCTGCTGTAAAATGCTTGATTTCGAGAGTGAGCGAAACTAATGATAACATTGTTGGGGTAAAACCTAAAGGGAAAGACCTAGCACCAAATCCAATTTGCCATCTGATCTAACTTCTGGAGGCAGTCAAAATGAGCCTTAGAATTCTTCCCTACCTTATTCCTGTGCTGAGATACAGGCTGCTCCAACCTGCTGTAAAATGCTTGATTTCGAGAGTGAGCGAAACTAATGAAAACATTGTTGGGGTAAAACCTAAAGGGAAAGACCTAGCACCAAATCCAATTCGCCATCTGATCTAACTTCTGGAGGCAGTCAAAATGATCCTTAGAATTCTTCCCTACCTTATTCCTGTGCTGAGATACAGGCTGCTCCAACCTGCTGTAAAATGCTTGATTTCGAGAGTGAGCGAAACTAATGAAAACATTGTTGGGGTAAAACCTAAAGGGAAAGACCTAGCACCAAATCCAATTTGCCATCTGATCTAACTTCTGGAGGCAGTCAAAATGATCCTTAGAATTCTTCCCTACCTTATTCCTGTGCTGAGATACAGGCTGCTCCAACCTGCTGTAAAACGCTTGATTTCGAGAGTGAGCGAAACTAATGAAAACATTGTTGGGGTAAAACCTAAAGGGAAAGACCTAGCACCAAATCCAATTTGCCATCTGATCTAACTTCTGGAGGCAGTCAAAATGAGCCTTAGAATTCTTCCCTACCTTATTCCTGTGCTGAGATACAGGCTGCTCCAACCTGCTGTAAAATGCTTGATTTCGAGAGTGAGCGAAACTAATGATAACATTGTTGGGGTAAAACCTAAAGGGAAAGACCTAGCACCAAATCCAATTTGCCATCTGATCTAACTTCTGGAGGCAGTCAAAATGATCCTTAGAATTCTTCCCTACCTTATTCCTGTGCTGAGATACAGGCTGCTCCAACCTGCTGTAAAATGCTTGATTTCGAGAGTGAGTGAAACTAATGAAAACATTGTTGGGGTAAAACCTAAAGGGAAAGACCTAGCACCAAATCCCATTTGCCATCTGATCTAACTTCTGGAGGCAGTCAAAATGATCCTTAGAATTCTTCCCTACCTTATTCCTGTGCTGAGATACAGGCTGCTCCAACCTGCTGTAAAATGCTTGATTTCGAGAGTGAGCGAAACTAATGAAAACATTGTTGGGGTAAAACCTAAAGGGAAAGACCTAGCACCAAATCCAATTTGCCATCTGATCTAACTTCTGGAGGCAGTCAAAATGAGCCTTAGAATTCTTCCCTACCTTATTCCTGTGCTGAGATACAGGCTGCTCCAACCTGCTGTAAAACGCTTGATTTCGAGAGTGAGCGAAACTAATGAAAACATTGTTGGGGTAAAACCTAAAGGGAAAGACCTAGCACCAAATCCAATTTGCCATCTGATCTAACTTCTGGAGGCAGTCAAAATGAGCCTTAGAATTCTTCCCTACCTTATTCCTGTGCTGAGATACAGGCTGCTCCA
>NW_027144792.1:0-32493 GCF_026170545.1 Melanerpes formicivorus
TTCCATCCCCCCCAGGCCTGTCCCTCCCTCACCCCCTCCAAAGTCCCTCCCCAGCTTTCCTGCAGCCCCCTGCAGCTCCTGGAAGGCCACCAGAAGGTCTCCCTGGAGCCTTCTCCTCTGCAGCCTGCACAACCCCAACTCTCTCAGGGCTGTGCTCAGAGCAGAGCAGCTCCAGCCCTCTGCTCAGCCTCCTGGCCCTGCTCTGGACACCTCCCAGCACCTCACACCCCAGCAGGTTGCTCACAGCCACCTCCAGCCTGGCTGCAAACACCTCCAAGGGTGAGGATGAGGAGCTGCCCAGGTTAGGCTTGGTCCTAGCCCTCCCTTGTCCCCTTGCATCCAGAGCCCCCAAAACTCCCCCCTAACTCCCCTCTCCCCATGTCAGAGCCCCAAAAGAGGTCCCCAAAGGATGAGGCCAACTGTGCAGCCAGGCAGCTGTTGGCCTTGGTGACAGCCAGCCAGCAGCTGAGCCCAGCCTGGCCCCCAGGCTCTGGGAGGGACCTGGGGGGCGGGGAGGGATCCCCCTGGGGAATCTTCATGTGGCATGAGGGGAATGCAGGGGGGGCTGGGGACAGGGCTGTGAAGGGGGACAGCTGGCTTCAGACTGCTCCCTCAGCAGCTGAGCTGCTGGGGCAGGGGCCAGGGCAGCCTGGGAGCCCTCTGCCCTGAGACCTGACCCTCTCCACCCCCCCCAAAGCACACAGGCACCCCACAGATCCCTTTCCCCCTGCAGGCCCAGCTGGCAGAATCCAACTCCCAGTCCCTCCACCGGGCTGGACTGGGCTCAGCCACCCTCCCTGCTTCGTGTCCCCCACCCCAAAGCATCCCCCCCAAGCCACAAGGCCTTTTCCCCCCGCCCAGGGCTCTCCCTGCATCCCCCCCAGGCTGCCACACACATCCCCCCCCCGCCCATCCCCTTGCCAAGGAGGACCCAAGAAGTCCCTGAGGACCCTCCTGGCATGGAAGAGGCTGGGAAGCATCCTCCTCCTCTTCCTCCTCCTCCTCCTCCTCCTGCTCCTCCTCCCCCCCGGGTGGGGGGGCAATGGAGAGCAGCCCTTCAGGGTCGTTTAACTCCTGCGGTTACAAAGGGTCCTGGAAAGCCTCCCAGCAGAGCCAAGGGACCTGGCTGGGGGGCAGCTGGGAGGCAGAGGGGGGGGAGATGAGGGACATCCCCTTCCCCCCTCCCAAACCCACTGCCCATTGCCTCCTGCAGGGCTCGGTGGATCACCCTCCCCCCCCCCCTCCCTGCTCAGCCCTGCTCAAGCCAAGGGAAGACCCCCGGAGGTCACCACACCCTAGGGTGCTTCCCCCCCCGCCCCCCATTCGCTGCCACAGCCCCCCACATCCCTGCCACTGCCACCCCAGGGAGCCCCCCCTAGGCTGTCACCCCACCCCCCCAGCAGCGGCCAGGGGGGTGGGGAGGAGGCAGCTGAGAGCCCCCCGGGGGGAGGCAGCTGAGAGCCCCCCCGGGGGGGAGGCAGCTCGGAGGAGCCCAGGGGACGTCAGAGCCGCTTGGGGGGGAGGGAGGAAGGGAGGGAGGAAGGGAGGGAGGGAGGGGAGGGGGGCAGCTTCGGAGCCACATCTCCAAATTAAGGGCAAAGCCCCAGGAAGCCCTCCCAGCCCCCTCCTGGCTCCCACTGCTCCGGGCCTGGAAACTTGGCCCGATCTGAACAGCATCCAAACACCAACAGCCAAGGAGCCGCTGGAGCTCCCATCCCACCCCACAGGGTCCTTGTTAACCAGTTCAAGGCCACCCGCCCTCCGCCAGGCTGGGCAGGGGAGGAGAGAGAGGAGAGGGAGAGGAGAGGGAGAGGAGAGGGGAGAGGGAGAGGGAGAGGAGAGGAGAGGGAGAGGAGAGGGAGAGGAGAGGAGAGGAGGAGAGGAGAGGAGAGGAGAGGGAGAGGAGAGGAGAGGAGAGGAGAGAGGAGAGGAGAGGGAGAGGAGAGGAGAGGAGAGGGAGAGGAGAGGAGAGAGGAGAGGAGAGGAGAGGAGAGGAGGAGAGGGAGAGAGTGAGAGGAGAGGAGAGGAGAGGAGAGGAGAGGAGAGGGAGGAGAGGAGAGGAGAGGAGAGGAGAGGAGAGGAGAGGAGAGGAGAGGAGGAGAGGAGAGGAGAGGAGGAGGAGAGGAGAGGAGAGGAGAGGAGAGGAGAGGAGAGGAGAGGAGAGGAGAGAGGAGAGGAGAGGAGAGGAGAGGAGAGGAGAGGAGAGGAGAGGAGAGGAGAGGAGAGGAGAGGAGAGGGAGAGGAGAGGAGAGGAGAGGAGAGGGAGAGGGAGAGGAGAGGAGAGGAGAGGAGAGGAGAGGAGAGGGAGAGGAGAGGGAGAGGAGAGGGAGAGGAGAGATGAACAAGGTTGGAAGAGACCTCAGAGCTCATCCAGCCCAACCTATCCCCCCAGCACCATCTGAGCAACTCAACCATGGCACCAAGCATCCTATCCAGGCTCTGCCTAAACACCTCCAGGGATGGGGACTCCACCACCTCCCTGGGCAGCACATCCCAATGGGCAATCTCACTTGCTGGGAAGAACTTCTTCCTAACCTCCAGCCTGAACCTCCCCCTGGCACAGCTTGAGACTGTGTCCCTCTTGTTCTGCTGCTGGCTGCCTGGGAGAAGAGCCCAACCCCCACCTGGCTCCAACCTCCCTGCAGGGAGTTGCAGAGAGCAAGAAGGTCTCCCCTGAGGCCTCCTCTTCTCCAGGCTAAGCAGCCCCCAGCTCCCTCAGCCTCTCCTCACAGGGCTGTGCCCCAGACCCCTCCCCAGCTCTGTTGCCCTTCTCTGGGACACCTTCCAGCAGCTCAACCTCTTTTCCTAAGCTGAGGAGCCCAGAGCTGGACACAGGACTCAAGGGGTGGCTCTGAGCAGTGCTGAGCACAGGGCAGGATGAGCTCCCTGCTCCTGCTGGCCACACTGCTCCTGCTGCAGGCCAGGTGCCCTTGGACTTCTTGGCCCCCTGGGCACACTGCTGCCTCCTGTTCAGCTGCTCTCCACCACTCCCCCCCCAGCTCCCTCTCTGCCTGGCTGCTCTCAGCCACTCTGCCCCCAGCCTGTAGCTCTGCCTGGGGTTGCTGTGGCCAAAGTGCAGCCCCTGGCACTTGGATGTGTTTCAATCTCCTGCCCTTGGCCTCTGCCCCATCTGCCCAGCCTGCCAAGGTCCCTCTGCAGAGCTCTCCTCCCCCTCTCACAGCTCAACTCCTGCCCCCAGCTGCTGGCCCAGCCTGGTTTGGCCATGGGGAGAGCTGAGATCCAGCCCTGCAGCCCCAGCAGGGAGCCTTGGTTTGGGGCTGGGGAGATGCTGCTGGGCTCTCCCCCCTTCCTCCCCTCCCCTCCCCCTCCCCTCCCCCTCCCCCTCCCCTCCCCTCCCGCCCAGCCCCCCACCCTGCTGGGTTCAATTAACCAGGTGCTCCTTCATTAAGCACCAACCATTTGCTTCATTAGCTGCAGGGCCCCAGCAGGGGCCAGGACCTGCTCCACTTCCAGCAACTGGGGACAGAGCTGGGGCTGGGGGGCAGCCAGGCTCTGAGGCTGGGGGGCAGCCAGGCTCTGAGGCTGTGATGCTCCTAGGAGGATGGGGGGGGGAGGCTCTGCCCCACTTTCTGCTCCCCCAGGTGGAGCCCTCCCCTCTTCCTCTCTCATCCCCGTGGGAAGGCTTCCCCCTCCCTCCCTGCCTGCTAGATGCCCTGGCTTGTCCCAGGGACCTGCAGCTTCCCTTTCCTCACCCCCAGGGCCACCTCTCTGTGCCCTTGAAGTCCTCCTGCCCAGGGAGAGCTGCACCCCCGGCCTGGCCCTGCAGCTGGGAGCCAGCAGGGGTTGGCAAGAGGGAGGGCAGGTAAAACTAGGATGGGAGGGGGGAGAAAGGAGAGAGGGAGAAGGGAGGGAGAAGGGAGGGAGAAGGCAGAGAGGGGGAAGGGAGGGGGGAGAGAGGGGGAAGGGAGAGAGGGAGAAGGGAGGGGGAAGAGAGCGGGGAGAACCTCTCCTATGAGGACAGCCTGAGAGAGTTGGGGTTGTGCAGGCTGGAGAGGAGAAGGCTCCAGGGAGACCTTCTGGTGGCCTTCCAGGAGCTGCAGGGGGCTGCAGGAAAGCTGGGGAGGGACTTTGGAGGGGGTGAGGGAGGGACAGGACTGGGGGGGCTGGAGCAAAAGGAGAAGTGGGGAGCTGGAGATTGGCTGTGAGGAAGAAGTTGTTGGGCAGGAGGGTGGTGAGAGCCTGGCCCAGGCTGCCCAGGGAGGTGGTGGAAGCCTCCTGCTGATGCCTGGAGGTGTTTGCAGCCAGGCTGGAGGTGGCTGTGAGCAACCTGCTGTGGGGGTGAGGTGTCCCTGCCCATGGCAGGGGCTTGGAGCTGCCTGAGCCTGGAGCTCATTCCAAGCTGAGCCATCCTGTGCTGTGTGCAGGCAATGGGAGGCAGGGCTGGGGGCTGGCTGGGGCTGGGGGGGAGATGGATGAAGCAGCAGCAGCAGCTCCTTGCACTCAGCCACTGCCATCCCTTGCAGGCTGACAGCTGTGGCCTCATTTCCCAGGGAGCTGACAGCCTCCTTCCTTCCCTCCCTGCCAGTTCCCCTTCCCTCTGAAGAAAGTAGGTTAGAGGAGCAAGCAGAGTGCTGAGCAGAGGGGGAGGCTGAGCTGGCCCAGGCTGTGCCCAGCCTGCTGAGATGGGGAGCTGGGGGCACTGCCAGCCCCTTCCCACCCCTCCCTTGCTTGCTGGCTGAGGAGCTGGGCAGGAGCTGGCCCCAGGTGCTGCCAGCACTGCCCTGGGCTGAGCCCCAGGGCTTCTGCCCTCTCCTTGCTCTGCTCTGCTCTCCTCAGCTCTGCCCTGCAGTGCTGGGGCAGCTCTGGAGCCCTCAGCAGAGGCAGGGCCACAGCAGTGCAGCTCCCAGCCCTCTGGCCAGCCTGGGCACCCTCAAACCCTTCTCCCTCCTCTCCACTCTCCAGCTCCCTCTGCCACTTCCAACCATCCCCCCTTGGCCTGGCACAACAGGGCCCTGCTCCAGACTCTGGCCCCCAGCTCTCTCCCCTCCTGCTCTGGGCCTCCCTTTAACCTCTGCTTGCTCCCCAGAGCCTCCTCTCCCCAGCTCTGCCTCCAGCCAGCCAGAGCAGCTCCTGCAGCCAGAGCAGCTCCTGCAGCCAGAGCCCCAGTGGTGCTTCAGGGCTCTGGGCACGTCCAGGCTCTGCTTGGACACTGCCCCAGCCAGGCCCTGCAGGCTCCTCTGGGCCTGGGCTGGGATGGAGGGGTGGGGGACAGCAACCCTCTGGCACCCCCAAGCTCCCTCTCCCCCCACCCCCAGGCTTCCCACTTGCACATTTCACCTCCTGCAGTGCCCTCCCCAAGCCCAAGGGCTCCTGGGCTTCAGGAGTCAGAGTTCCACCAAGCCTCTGGCACCTTGCTCTGAGGTCTACCCTGCCTTCCACAGCCCCAGGGGGCTGCAGCTGGAAGAGGGAGATCCAGTGTCCCCCCAGGCTGGAGGGTTGCAGAGCCCTGGGAAGCATCAAGGAGGTCAGGAGGAGCCTGGCTGCTCCTGGGCTGGCAGGAGCTGGATCCCCCCAGGAAGGATGGGAGCTGCCCCCAGGGCTGCAGGGGGAAGTGTCTCCAGGAGCTTGCCTCTGCCATGCCCTCCACAGCCCCAGGGAGCAGGAGCTGGAGGGGAAAACCCTCATTGCCCCCAGGCTGGAGGGTTCCAAAGCCATGGGAGGCAGCCTGGAGGTCATGTTGGAGGAGCCTGGCTGCTCCTGGGCTGGCAGGAGCTGGACTCCCCCCAGGAAGGATGGGAGCTGCCCCCAGGGCTGCAGGGGGAAGTGTCTCCAGGAGCTGGCCTCTGCCATGCCCTCCACAGCCCCAGGGAGCTGCAGCTGGAAGAGAAAACCTTCATTTCCCCCAGACCTCCTCCTCTCCCCTGCTCTGGGCAGCCTGGGCCAGGCTCTCCCCTCCCTCCCTCAACCATTTCTCCCTTCTCTCCACTCTCCAGCTCCCTCTTGCAGTTCCAACCATCCCCCCTTGGCCTGGCACCACAGCTCCTGCTCCAGCCTCTGGCCCCAGCTTCCTTGAAAGGCCACCAGAAGGTCTCCCTGGAGCCTGCTCTTCTGCAGGCTGCCCCAGCCCACCTCTCCCAGCAGAGCCCTTCCAGCCCTGCCAGCACTGCTGTGGCCTCCTCTGGCCCTGCTCCAGCAGTTCCCTCTCCCTCCCTGTGCTCACAGCACCCAGCTCCTGCCCTTGGCCTCTGCCCATCTGCCCAGCCTGGCAAGGTCCCTCTGCAGAGCTCTCCTCCCCTCTCACAGCTCAACTCCTGCCCCCAGCTTGCTGTCAGCTGCAAACTCACTGCTGCTGGACTCCATCCCCTCCTCCAGATCATCAATGAGGATATTGATCAGGCTGGGGCCCAGCACTGCTCCCTGGGGCACACCACTGGTGCCTGGCTGCCAGCTGGCTGTGGCACCATTCACCACCACTCTCTGGGCTCAGCCTCCAGCCACTTCCTCACCCAGCTCAGAGTGCTGCTGTCCCAGCCAGGGGCTGACAGCTTGGCCAGGAGCTTGCTGGGGGGGATGGTGGCAAAGGCCTTGCTGCAGTCCAGGCAGACCACATCCACAGCCTGCCCCACAGCCACCAGGCAGTGCCCTGGGCATGGAAGGAGCTCAGGTTGCTCAGGCAGGACCTGCCCTTCCTAACCCCATGTTGGCTGGGCCTGAGCCCTTGGCCATCCTTCAGGTGTGCAGTGATTGCCCCCAGGATAATCTGCTCCATCACTTGCCCTGGCACTGGGCTCAGGCTGCCAGGCCTGGAGTTTCCAGGTTCCTCCATCCAACCCTTCCTGTGGATGATGAGGGCAGCAGGAAGCAAAACTTCCCTCCCTCCCTCCCTCCCTCCCTGCCTGCAGGCTTTCAACTGGATGTGCCCTGGGGTGAGACTCCCCTGGGAGAGATGGAAGGGAGGAGGCCACCAACCCCTCCCAGCCTCCCTCTCCTGGCTTGCTCCCCCCTGCAGATGAAGCAGTCAAGAGGAGGAAGCAGCAGCAGAGCCCCCAAGCCCCCCCAGGGTGATGCTGGGGTCAGACTGGGGCAGCTGAGCAGCAAACTCCTCCTCTCCTGCCTGCAGGCTGAGAGCTCCTCAGCCCCTCAGCCAGGCAAGGGGAAGCCTGGGAGCACCCTTGGGAGCTGCTCAAGCTGGAGCTCCTCCACTCTGGAGGGTGGGCAGCAAGCAGGGCAAGCTGGGGGCTCTTCTCCCCTGCTGCCCAGCTCACCTTTCCCTGCCTCCCTCCTCCCCTCTCCCACTTTGCTGGCTGGGATCCCAGGGGTGGTGCAAATCTCTCCTTCCCTCCCTCCCTCCCTGGGGAGCTGCCCTGTGAGGGAAGTTTTGGCCAGCCTGGGAGAGGCTTTCCCTCCCTGCTGTACACTTCCCCTTCCTCCCCTCCACCCTCTGGCTGACCTGGCTGGAGCCCAGCCTGCTCTGCCTGCTGCTCACATTGGCTGTTCCTGCAGCAAAAAGGATCCTTCCAGGAAGCTCTGCCTGCACTTGGGAGCAGCTCTGGACAACCACAGCACTCCCAGGGGCTCCTCTGGCCCTGCAGCTCTCCAAGCCCTGTGGAGGCAGCTCCCATCCTTCCCAAGGGATCCAGCTCCTGCCAGGCTCCTCCTGACCTCCTTGATGCTTCCCAGGGCTTTGGAACCCTCCAGCCTGGGGGCAATGAGGGTTTTCCCCTCCAGCTCCTGCTCCCTGGGGCTGTGGAGGGCATGGCAGAGGCCAGCTCCTGGAGACACTTCCCCCTGCAGCCCTGGGGGCAGCTCCCATCCTTCCTGGGGGGGTCCAGCTCCTGCCAGCCCAGGAGCAGCCAGGCTCCTCCTGCCCTCCTTGATGCCTCCCAGGGCTCTGCAACCCTCCAGCCTGGGGGGACATTGGATCTCCCCCTTCCAGCTGCAGCTCCCTGGGGCTGTGGAAGGCAGGGATCCATCCAGAGGGACCTGGGCAGGCTGGAAGGAAGGATCCATCCAGAGGGACCTGGGCAGGCTGCAGAGCTGGGCTCAGGACAACCTCAGGAGGGTCACCAAGGCCAAGGGCAAGGTCCTGCAGCTGGCTCAGGGCAGTCCCAGGCACTGCCAGAGGCTGGGCAGGGACTGGCTGGAGAGCAGCCCTGGAGCAAAGGCCTTGGGGGTGCTGGGGGAGGAGAAGCTCAGCAGCAGCCAGCAGGGAGCACTTGCAGCCCAGAGAGCCAAGCAGAGCCTGGGCTGCAGCAGCAGAAGTGTGGCCAGCAGGGCCAGGGAGGGGATTCTGCCTCTCTGCTCCACTCTGCTGAGCCCACAGCTGCAGCTCTGTGCCCAGCTCTGCAGCCTCTGTGCCAGGAAGGCTCTGGAGGGGCTGGAAGGTGTCCAGAGCAGGGCCAGGAGGCTGAGCAGAGGGCTGGAGCTGCTCTGCTCTGAGCACAGCCTGAGAGAGTTGGGCTTGTGCAGGCTGCAGAGGAGAAGGCTCCAGGGAGACCTTCTGGTGGCCTTCCAGGAGCTGCAGGGGGCTGCAGGAAAGCTGGGGAGGGACTTTGGAGGGGGTGAGGGAGGGACAGGCCTGGGGGGGATGGAGCAAAAGGAGAAGTGGGGAGCTGGAGATTGGCTGTGAGGAAGAAGTTGTTGGGCAGGAGGGTGGTGAGAGCCTGGCCCAGGCTGCCCAGGGAGGTGGTGGAAGCCTCCTGCTGATGCCTGGAGGTGTTTGCAGCCAGGCTGGAGGTGGCTGTGAGCAAGCTGCTGTGGGGTGAGGTGTCCCTGCCCATGGCAGGGGCTTGGAGCTGGCTGAGCCTGGAGCTGGCTGAGCCCTGAGCTGCCTCCCAGCCCTGGCAGCTCCTCTCTGGGAGGCAGGGGGGGGAAGGCAGGAGCAGGAGAGGCTGTGCTGGGGGAGGAGGGGAGGGGAGAGCAGAGAGCATGAAGCAGAAGGGCAGGCAGCCAGGGAGCATCCTGGCAGGCTGGGAGCTGAGGCTCTTTGCAGGCTCTCTGCCTCCCCACACAGAAGCTTCCCTTGTGGCTCTCCCAGCTGTTTGGATTTCACCCCAGTTCATCTCACAGCTTATCAAAGGCACTGCATTGGCAGTTGGCTTCCTTCCCCCCTCCCCTCTCCTCCTCCTCCTCCTCCTCCCCCTCTTCCTTTTCTTGTCCTCTCCTTTCTCTCTCTCTCTCTCTCTTTGCTCTCCCTCCTCCTGCAGGGCACAGCCAGGAGGGTTCCTGCTCTGAACAAACCCTGGGACTGTTCTGCCACCCAGGCAGCACCAAGGCTGGGGGAAGAGAGAGGGAGAGCTGACACCCATGTCCTCCCCTGACCCACTCACAAGCCCTGATCCCAGAGAGGTTTTTCAGGGCCTGGCTTTGGCCAGAGGAGGCTGAGGGGGAGACCTCCTTTGCTCTCTGCAGAGGTTGGGCTCTTCCCCCCCAGTCTCAGGTGCAAGGAGGAGAGGAACTGGCCTGGAATTGGGCCAGGAGAGGCTCAGGTTGGAGCTGGGGGAATATTCCTTTGGTGGCAGAGTGCTCAGGGCCTGGCAGAGGCTGCCCAGGGAGGTGGTGGAGTCCCCATGGCTGGAGGTGTCCCAGAGCCCTGTGGCCATGGCACTGGGGGCCAGGGGCTGGTGGCCAGGGTTGGGGTTGGGTTGAGCATAGAAGCATGGAATGGTTTGGGACCCCCAAAGGGCATCCTGCTGAACACCCCTGCCCCCAGCAGGGACATGCCCAGCTCCAGAGCTCAGCCAGTCCCAGCCCCTGCCCTCAGCAGGGACAGCCCCAGCTGCAGCAGCTTGCCCACAGCCCTCTCCAGCCTCACCTTGAGGATCTCCAGGCCTGGAGCCTCAAGCACCTCCCTGGGCAGCCTGCTGCAGTGCTCCAGCAGCCTCCTGGGGCAGAATTTCTTCCTCACATCCAACCTCCATCTGCTCTGCTCTGGGCTGAAGCCATTGCCCCTGCAGGCCTTTGGGAGCAGTCTCTCTGCAGCCTTCCTGTAGCCCCCTCCAGGTCCTGGCAGGCTGCTCTGAGGTCTCCCTGGAGCCTTCCCTGCTCCAGGCTGCACAGCCCCAGCTCCCTCAGCCTGGCCCCACAGCAGAGCTGCTCCAAGCCCCTGAGCTTGGAGCCCATGGAATGGTTTGGGTGGGAAGGGAGCTCCAGAGCTCAGCCAGCCCCAGCCCCTGCAGGCAGCAGGGACATCCTCCCCTGGAGCAGGCTGCTCACAGCCTTCCCAAGCCTGACCCTGGATATCTCCAGGCCTGGAGCCTCAAGCACCTCCCTGGGCAGCCTGCTGCAGTGCTCCAGCAGCCTCCTGGGGCAGAACTTGTTCCTCACATCCAACCTCCAGCTGCTCTGCTCTAGGCTGAAGCCATTGCCCTTGCAGGCCTTTGGGAGCAGTCTCTCTGCAGCCTTCCTGTAGCCCCTCTCAGCTACTGGAAGGTCACTGTGAGCTCTCCCTGGAGCCTCCTCTTCTCCAGGCTGATGGTTGGGGCTTGATGACCTCAGAGGGCTCTTCCTAGCTGACCAGTTCTATGGTAAGGAAGAAGGAGCAGGAGGAGATCCTGCATCCCAACCCTGGCAGCCTCCAGCTGGTCAGGAGAGGGTTGGCCAAGCCAAGAGGAGTGCAGGAACGCCCAGGGCTGGCAGGAGAGGAGGGGTTTGGTTAGCCCCAGAGCCTGAGTTAAGCCCTGGGGAGGGGAGGCAGGGAGGCAGGAGGCAAGGACAGGGCTCAAGAGGGCCAGGATGGGGTTAGGGTGGTGGCATCCTGGGGCTCTGCCACCTTCTCAGCACCAAAGCAGACATCCACCAGCCCTGGATGTGGCCCCCAGCACATCCCTCCCCCTCCAAACCTGTGTCTGAGCTCCTGTGCCACTCCCTCCCCAGAGCCCTGCCCTGCCTCAGCCTCTCCCAGAGGGGAGAAGGATCCTCCTGGCCCAAAGAGAGACCTGCAGCTTCCACCTGAGCAGGAGGAGAACCTTTGCTGTGAGGCTGCTGGAGGCCTGGAGCACGCTGCCCAGGGAGGTTGTGGAGTCTCCTTGCCTGGAGAGCTTCCAACCCCTCCCTGGGCACTGTGCCCCTGGACATTGTGCTGTGGGGGCCCTGCTGGGGCAGGGGGTGGCACTGGCTGAGCTCCAGAGCTCCCTTCCAGCCCTCCCCCTGCTGGGATTCTGGGGCTCAGGGCTCTGGAAGGAGCTCTCTGCTTGCAGGGGGTCCTTGGCCTGTGGACTTTGCTCTGCTGCTGTCCCTCCCCTCCCCTTTGCTTGTCCCAGCCCAAACCCCCCCTGGCACAGCTTGAGACTGTGTCCTCTTGTTCTGCTGCTGGCTGCCTGGGAGAAGAGCCCAACCCCCACCTGGCTCCAACCTCCCTGCAGGGAGTTGCAGAGAGCAAGAAGGTCTCCCCTGAGCCTCCTCCTCTCCAGGCTAAGCAACCCCAGCTCCCTCAGCCTCTCCTCACAGGGCTGTGCCCCAGACCCCTCCCCAGCTTTCTTGCCCTTCTCTGGACACCTTCCAGCAGCTCAACCTCTTTCCTAACCTGAGGAGCCCAGAGCTGGACACAGGACTCAAGGGGTGGCCTGAGCAGTGCTGAGCACAGGGCAGGATGAGCTCCCTGCTCCTGCTGGCCACACTGCTCCTGCTGCAGGCCAGGATGCCCTTGGCCTTCTTGGCCCCCTGGGCACACTGCTGCCTCCTGTTCAGCTGCTCTCCACCACTCCCCCCAGCTCCCTCTCTGCCTGGCTGCTCTCAGCCACTCTGCCCCCAGCCTGTAGCACTGCCTGGGGTTGCTGTGGCCAAAGTGCAGCCCCTGGCACTTGGATGTGTTCAATCTCCTGCCCTTGGCCTCTGCCCATCTGCCCAGCCTGGCAAGGTCCCTCTGCAGAGCTCTCCTCCCCTCTCACAGCTCAACTCCTGCCCCCAGCTTGCTGTCAGCTGCAAACTCACTGCTGCTGGACTCCATCCCCTCCTCCAGATCATCCATGAAGATGTTAAAGAGCACAGGGCCCAGCACTGCTCCCTGGGGCACACCACTGGTGCCTGGCTGCCAGCTGGCTGTGGCACCATTCACCACCACTCTCTGGGCTCAGCCTCCAGCCACTTCCTCACCCAGCTCAGAGCTGCTGTCCCAGCCAGGGGCTGACAGCTTGGCCAGGAGCTTGCTGTGGGGGATGGTGGCAAAGGCCTTGCTGCAGTCCAGGCAGACCACATCCACAGCCTGCCCCACAGCCACTCTCCAAGACAAGCTGAGCCAACCCCCTGGGTGTGGGCCAGCAAAGGGCTGACTCAGGCATCCCCAGGTGCCTGGGGGTGCTGCTGCTGCTGCTGCTCCTCCTACAGGCTTCCAAGTGAAGCCTTTGAGTTCCAAGCAGCCATGAGCTGTCTCCAGCAGAGTCCAGCACACCCCATGGCCTGCAGGGTTGGTTTGCTCTCCTGGCAGGGGACTGGCAGCCATGAATGCCTGAGCTGCTCCAGCTCAGAGAGCTGCTCAGTGCCAGCTGCTCTGCTGCTAGGCTGGGCTAAACCAGCTGCCAGGGCTCAGGCAGAGCCTGCAGACAGTACCCCTGGGGGCAACTCCCTGAGAGGAGGCTGCTGCCAGCTGGGGCTTGGGCTCTGCTCCCCTAGTCTCAGCTGACAGAAGGAGAGGAACTGGCCTCAAACTGTGCCAGGGGAAGCTGAGGCTGGAGAGGAGGAACAATTCCTTTGGTGGCAGAGTGGTCAGGGCCTGGCAGAGGCTGCCCAGGGAGGTGGTGGAGTCCCCATGGCTGGAGGTGTCCCAGAATCACAGAAGGGCTCAGGTTGCAAAGGGACCTCAGGGGTCATCTACTCCAAGCCCCTGCCATGGGCAGGGACTCCTCTCACCAGCCCAGGCTGCTCAAGGCCTCATCCAGCCTGGCCTTGAGCACCCCCAGGCAGGAGGCAGCCACAGCCTCCCAGGGCAGCCTGTGCCAGAGCCTGAAGAGCTTCTGCCTCAGCTCCCCTCTGCCCCTGCTCTGCCTCAGCTCCCCTCTGCCCCTGCCCTGCCTCAGCTCCCCTCTGCCCCTGCCCTGCCTCAGCTCCCCTCTGCCCCTGCTCTGCCTCAGCTCCCCTCTGCCCCTGCTCTGCCTCAGCTCCCCTCTCACCCTGCTCTGCCTCAGCTCCCCTCTGCCCCTGCTCTGCCTCAGCTCCCCTCTGCCCCTGCTCTGCCTCAGCTCCCCTCTCACCCTGCTCTGCCTCAGCTCCCCTCTGCCCCTGCTCTGCCTCAGCTCCCCTCTCACCCTGCTCTGCCTCAGCTCCCCTCTGACCCTGCTCTGCCTCAGCTCCCCTCTGGCCCTGCTCTGCCTCAGCTCCACTCTGCCCCTGCTCTGCCTCAGCTCCACTCTGCCCCTGCTCTGCCTCAGCTCCCCTCTCACCCTGCTCTGCCTCAGCTCCCCTCTGGCCCTGCTCTGCCTCAGCTCCCCTCTGGCCCTGCTCTGCCTCAGCTCCCCCTCTGCCCCTGCTCTGCCTCAGCTCCCCTCTGATCCTGCTCTGCCTCAGCTCCAAACCCTTCCCCCCTGGCCTGGCTCCAGACCCCCTCAGCAAAAGTCTCTCTGCAGCCTCCCTGCAGGATCCCTTCAGGCACTGCCAGGCAGCTCTGAGGTCCCCCTGCAGCCTTCTCCCCTCCAGGCTGCACAGCCCCAGCTCCCTCAGCCTGTGCTCCCAGCAGAGCTGCTCCAGCCCTGCCAGCATCCCTGTGGCCTCCCCTGGCCTCCCTCCACAGCTCTGTGTCCTCCTCCTGCTGGGGTGGAGGCAGGGTTGGAGGTGAGCAGCCAGCAGAGCAGAGCCCAGGGGCAGGATCCCTTCTGCTGCCCTGTGCCCAGGGCACTTGGGGCCAAGGTTTGCTGGCCATGCTGGGGTTGGGCTGCTGCTTGGGCTGGAGGATCCCAGAGGCATTTTCCAGCCCCAAACAAGCCTCTGGTGCTAGGCCTGGTGGGGGTAGGACTCATGCCTCCCCCCCCGGCCTCGGTGAGCCCCCAGCAGCCTTCCTCCCCAGCTGGGCAGCTGGCTGCAGGCTCTGCTGCTCTGCCTTCCTGCCCAGCCCAGCAGCAGTCCTGCCTGGAGGGAGGGCTGCACTGCTCCCAGCAGCCCCATGTGACTCCTTGGAAGCCTCCCTGCATTCTTCTGCTGCTCCAAGCCATCGTCAGGAGGCCAAGCAGCTCCCTGTGAATGTTTGCCTCTAGCTCCAGGGCTGAGCTGAGGCCAGGCAGGGCCACCTGCCAGCCAGGGGCACAATGCCCCCACTTCAAGGCACCAGGCTGGGAAAGAAGCACAGGATTGTCAGGGCTTGGAAGGCAGCTCCAGGCTCAGCCAGCTCCAAGCCCCTGCCATGGGCAGGGACACCTCACCCCACAGCAGGTTGCTCACAGCCACCTCCAGCCTGGCTGCAAACACCTCCAGGCAGCAGCAGGAGGCTTCCACCACCTCCCTGGGCAGCCTGGGCCAGGCTCTCACCACCCTCCTGCCCAACAACTTCTTCCTCACAGCCAATCTCCAGCTCCCCACTGCTCCTTTTGCTCCATCCCCCCCAGTCCTGTCCCTCCCTCACCCCCTCCAAAGTCCCTCCCCAGCTTTCCTGCAGCCCCCTGCAGCCCCTGGAAGGCCACCAGAAGGTCTCCCTGGAGCCTTCTCCTCTGCAGCCTGCACAACCCCAACTCTCTCAGGCTGTGCTCAGAGCAGAGCAGCTCCAGCCCTCTGCTCAGCCTCCTGGCCCTGCTCTGGACACCTTCCAGCCCCTCCAGAGCCTTCCTGGCACAGAGGCTGCAGAGCTGGGCACAGAGCTGCAGCTGTGGGCTCAGCAGAGTGGAGCAGAGGGGGAGTACAGCAGAGTAGTAGGGACCAGGCCAGGAATGGCAAGGACAGAACATCACAGAGCCCCAGCAGGGTTGGGGTTGGAAAGGACCTCTGGAGCTCACCCAGTCCAACCCACAGCACAGCAGCTCCAGCCCTCTGCTCCTCCTTGGAAAGCCCTGGAGAATGTGGCCAAGTCCTTGGGAAGGGCAGCTCTGGAGTCAGGAGAGGTCAAAGCTCAGCCCAGGTGAGCAAAGAGCCTGCTCCAGCCAAGGAGTGTCCCTGGAAGGCCACCAGAAGGTCTCCCTGGAGCCTTCTCCTCTCCAGCCTGGACAGCCACCCAGAAGAGGGCATTGTGCTCCTGGGCAGGCTGCTGTGGGTGCCCTGCTGGAGCAGGGGGGGTTGGACTGGGTGAGCCCCAGGGGTCCGTTCCAGCCCCAACCCTGCTGGGGCTCTGTGATTTGCTGTCTTTGCCATTCCTGGCCTGGTCCCTACTACTCTACTCCCCCTCTGCTCCACTCTGCTGAGCCCACAGCTGCAGCTCTGTGCCCAGCTCTGCAGCCTCTGTGCCAGGAAGGCTCTGGAGGGGCTGGAAGGTGTCCAGAGCAGGGCCAGGAGGCTGAGCAGAGGGCTGGAGCTGCTCTGCTCTGAGCACAGCCTGAGAGAGTTGGGGTTGTGCAGGCTGCAGAGGAGAAGGCTCCAGGGAGACCTTCTGGTGGCCTTCCAGGAGCTGCAGGGGGCTGCAGGAAAGCTGGGGAGGGACTTTGGAGGGGGTGAGGGAGGGACAGGCCTGGGGGGGATGGAGCAAAAGGAGCAGTGGGGAGCTGGAGATTGGCTGTGAGGAAGAAGTTGTTGGGCAGGAGGGTGGTGAGAGCCTGGCCCAGGCTGCCCAGGGAGGTGGTGGAAGCCTCCTGCTGATGCCTGGAGGTGTTTGCAGCCAGGCTGGAGGTGGCTGTGAGCAAGCTGCTGTGGGGTGAGGTGTCCCTGCCCATGGCAGGGGGGGAGGTTGGAGCTGGCTGAGCCTGGAGCTCCCTTCCAAGTCTGACAATTCTCTGGTCAGCAGCAGGAAGGGGCAGAGGGTCCTGGAGGAGAGGAGAAGCTGCCAGAAGCACAGAGGGCTGGTTCCAGCAGCTGGGGGGAGGCCAGAGCTGGTTTCTCAAGCATCCTGCTTGTGCTCTCCAGCCCAGGAGGAAACAGCAGCAGCAGCAGCAGCAGCAGCAGCTCCCAAGTCAAACAGGAGCCTGGCTTCTGCCCATGCTGTGGGAAGCAGCTGGGCTGGCTCCTGGACAAGGGAGGGGTGCAGCAAGGGATGCTCCAGACGGCTCCAGTTGGGAAGGAGGCTAAGAATAGCAGCACTGAGCTCCCAGGGGGCCTGGGGCTCTGCAGCAGCACAGCCAACCTCTGCCAGAGAGACCTGCTCTAACTCCCCCTCCTCAGGGAAGAGAAGGGAAGGGAAGGGAAGGGAAGGGAAGGGAAGGGAAGGGAAGGGAAGGGAAGGGAAGGGAAGGGAAGGGAAGGGAAGGGAAGGGAAGGGAAGAGAAGATTGGAAGAGACCTCAAAGATCATCGAGTCCAACCTGGCACCACAGACCTCATGACCAGACCATGGCACCAAGTGCCACATCCAATCCCCTCTTGAACACCTCCAGGGATGGGGACTCCACCACCTCCCTGGGCAGCACAGCCCAAGGGCCAACAACTCTCTCTGGGAAGAATTTTCTCCTCCCCTCCAGCCTGAACCTCCCCTGGCACAGCTTGAGACTGTGTCCTCTTGTTCTGGTGCTGTCTGCCTGGGAGAAGAGCCCAACCCCCACCTGGCTCCAACCTCCCTGCAGGGAGTTGCAGAGATCAAGAAGGTCTCCCCTGAGCCTCCTCTTCTCCAGGCTAAGCAACCCCAGCTCCCTCAGCCTCTCCTCACAGGGCTGTGCCCCAGACCCCTCCCCAGCTTTCTTGCCCTTCTCTGGACACCTTCCAGCAGCTCAACCTCCTTCCTGACCTGAGGAGCCCAGAGCTGGACACAGGACTCAAGGGGTGGCCTGAGCAGTGCTGAGCACAGGGCAGGATGAGCTCCCTGCTCCTGCTGGCCACACTGCTCCTGCTGCAGGCCAGGATGCCCTTGGCCTTCTCGGCCCCCTGGGCACACTGCTGCCTCCTGTTCAGGCAGCTGTCAATCAGCACCCCCAGCTCCCTCTCTGCCTGGCTGCTCTCAGCCACTCTGCCCCCAGCCTGCAGCACTGCCTGGGGTTGCTTTGGCCAAAGTGCAGCCCCTGGCACTTGGACTTGTTGAATGCCATCCTGTTGGCCTCTGCCCATCTCTCCAGCCTGGCAAGGTCCCTCTGCAGAGCCCTTCTGCCCTCTCGCTGACCAACCTCTGCTCCCAGCTTGCTGTCAGCTGCAAACTTGCTGATGGCTGACACAATCCCCTCCTCCAGGAGCTCCTCACCTGCATTTTGAGGCCACCTGCCTGAAAGCAAGGCAAGAAAAGCCAAACTCCTTCCCTTTCCTCCTCCCAAAACTTTCATTCATTTCCCCACCTCTCCTCCACCACCACACTTCTCCAGCTCCACACCCTTTGGCTTTCCACCTCCACATCCTTTAGATTTCCAGCTCCACACCCCTTGCCTTTCCAGCTCCACATCCCTTGGATTTCCAGCTCCACACCCCTTGCCTTTCCAGCTCCACACCCCTTGGATTTCCAGCTCCCCATCCCTTGGCTTTCCAGCTCCACACCCCTTGGATTTAAATCTCCACATCCCTTGCCTTTCCAGCTCCACATCCCTTGGCTTTCCAGCTCCACACCCCTTGGATTTCCAGCTCCACATCCCTTGGATTTCCAGCTCCACACCCCTTGGATTTCCAGCTCCACACCCCTTGCCTTTCCAGCTCCACACCCCTTGCCTTTCCAGCTCCACACCCCTTGGCTTTCCAGCTCCCCATCCCTTGCCTTTCCAGCTCCACACCCCTTGCCTTTCCAGCTCCACACCCCTTGGATTTCCAGCTCCACATCCCTTGGATTTCCAGCTCCACACCCCTTGCCTTTCCAGCTCCACACCCCTTGCCTTTCCAGCTCCACATCCCTTGGCTTTCCAGCTCCACACCCCTTGGATTTCCAGCTCCACATCCCTTGGATTTCCAGCTCCACACCCCTTGGATTTCCAGCTCCACACCCCTTGCCTTTCCAGCTCCACACCCCTTGCCTTTCCAGCTCCACACCCCTTGGCTTTCCAGCTCCCCATCCCTTGCCTTTCCAGCTCCACACCCCTTGCCTTTCCAGCTCCACACCCCTTGGATTTCCAGCTCCACATCCCTTGGATTTCCAGCTCCACACCCCTTGGCTTTCCAGCTCCACACCCCTTGGATTTCCAGCTCCCCATCCCTTGGCTTTCCAGCTCCACACCCCTTGGATTTAAATCTCCACATCCCTTGCCTTTCCAGCTCCACACCCCTTGGCTTTCCAGCTCCACATCCCTTGGCTTTCCAGCTCCACACCCCTTGGATTTCCAGCTCCACATCCCTTGGATTTCCAGCTCCACACCCCTTGGATTTCCAGCTCCACACCCCTTGCCTTTCCAGCTCCACACCCCTTGGCTTTCCAGCTCCCCATCCCTTGCCTTTCCAGCTCCACACCCCTTGCCTTTCCAGCTCCACACCCCTTGGATTTCCAGCTCCACATCCCTTGGATTTCCAGCTCCACACCCCTTGGCTTTCCAGCTCCACACCCCTTGGATTTCCAGCTCCCCATCCCTTGGCTTTCCAGCTCCACACCCCTTGGATTTAAATCTCCACATCCCTTGCCTTTCCAGCTCCACATCCCTTGGCTTTCCAGCTCCACACCCCTTGGATTTCCAGCTCCACATCCCTTGGCTTTCCAGCTCCACATCCCTTGGATTTCCAGCTCCACACCCCTTGGATTTCCAGCTCCACACCCCTTGGATTTCCAGCTCCACATCCCTTGGATTTCCAGCTCCACACCCCTTGGATTTCCAGCTCCACATCCCTTGGATTTCCAGCTCCACACCCCTTGGATTTCCAGCTCTACATCCCTTGGCATTCCAGCTCCACACCCCTTGCCTTTCCAGCTCTACATCCCTTGCCTTTCCAGCTCCACACCCCTTGGATTTCCAGCTCCACACCCCTTGCCTTTCCAGCTCTACACCCCTTGCCTTTCCAGCTCTACACTCCTTGCCTTTCCATCCTGTGCTCCTTGAGAAGCCGAAGCGAAACCTTCCCCCAGCTGCCAGCCCTGCAGGATGTAGCTTTGGAGGCCCTGGGCTTCCCAGGAGCTGCCACCCTGAGCCCCAGCCTGCCTGCTCTGGCTGGCCCAGCAGCCTGCTGACGCAGTGGGCTCTGCCAGCACTATTTAATCAGGAGCCACTTTGCCTCTGGGTCTGGAAGCCGGGAACTGCGCTGCCTCCACACGGGAGAGGCTCTCAAACCCTCTGCCAGCCAGCAAAGAGGCTGCAGAGACTGCTTTGGCTCTGAGGGGCTGGCTCCTTGGGCTGCCTCAGCCCATCCCCCCTCTGCCCTGGGGGGGTGTGGGTGAGGCTGGGGAGGAGGGGGCTCTGACCTGATGATGAAGGCTCCTCTGTTCTCCAGGAGCTTCCGTTCGCTGCTGAAGCGCTTGAGCAGGTTGATCATGAACTTGTAGAAGTAAGAGTTCATGGTGGGGGTGGAGGGGGAGCACTCCAAGCCTTTGGTACCTGGGGAGGCAGGGCAAAGGGAGAGGAAATTAGAGCAGCTGAAGGCCTCCTGCCAAAGGAGGCTCAGGCAGGCAGCAGACCCCTGAAACAGGGCCACGGCACCAGGCAGAGAGGGGCTGCGGCCAGGGGGGCAGGGACCTGGAGCTGCTGGAGCCCTCCAAAGATGAGCAGAGGGCTGGAGGAGCTCTGCCATGGGGCAGACAACCCCTTCAGCTTCAGGGGATGCTGGGCTGAGGGAGCTGGAGGCTGTGGATCAAGAGGCAATCCCAGCCCCATAGATACAGCATGGAACCCCCAACAGGAGAGGCACCTGGAGCTGCTGAAGCCCCCCAAAGATGCTCAGAGGGCTGGAGGAGCCCTGCCATGGGGCAGACAACCCCTTCAGCTTCAGGGGATGCTGGGGGCTGTGGATCAAGAGGCAGTCCCAGCCCTGTAGATACAGCATGGATTCCCCCCCCACCCCCCCCCCCCCCCCCCAACGGCTGCTGAGCTGCAGAGACTTCAATCATGGAACCACAGAATGCTTGGGGTTGGAAGGGACCTCAGAGCTCAGCCAGCTCCAACCCCCTGCCATGGGCAGGGACCCCTCCCACCAGCCCAGGCTGCTCAAGGCCTCATCCAGCCTGGCCTGGAACACCTCCAGGCAGGGGGCAGCCACAGCCTCCCTGGGCAGCCTGTGCCAGGCTCTCCCCAGCCTCCCTGCCAACCATTCCTTCCTCCTCTCCTCTCTCAGTCTCCTCTCTCCCAGCTCCAAGCCATTCTCCCTGCTCCTGCCACTCCCAGCCCTTGCCCAAAGTCCCTTCCTGGCTTTCCTGTGGCCCTCTTTGGTCCCTGGCTGGCTGAGTGCCAGAGCCCCCCTGGCACTGCCCATCTCCTCTGCCCGACTTTAGCCAGGGACCAGCAGAGCCACATGGAATGGTTTGGGTGGGAAGGGAGCTGCAGAGCTCAGCCAGTCCCAGCCCCTGCAGGCAGCAGGGACATCCTCCCCTGGAGCAGGTTGCTCACAGCCTTCCCAAGACTGACCCTGGATATCTCCAGGGCTGAGGCCACAAGCACCTCCCTGGGCAGCCTGCTGCAGTGCTCCAGCAGCCTCCTGGGGCAGACCTTGTTCCTCACATCCAATCTCCATCTGCTCTGCTCTCAGTTCAAACCACTGCCCCTGCTCCTGGCACTCCCAGCCCTTCTCCCAAGCCCCTTCCTGGTTCTCCTGGAGCCTCCTTCAGCTCCTGGGATGCTGCTCTGAGCTCTCCCTGGTGGTAGCTGCAGGTTCTAGGGGAGCTGAATGCTCTCAGGTAGGAGCTGCTGGCATCCAGTCCTATTCTCCCCCTGGCACAGCTCCTGGGGCCAAGGGGGAAGGGGTGGCAAAGGTCTCCTGTGCCAGCCTGAGGGGCAGGGGATGCCAGCTAGAAGCCAGGAGGTTCCACCTCAACAGGAGGAGAAGGAGCAGGAGGAGATCCTGCATCCCAACCCTGGCAGCCTCCAGCTGGTCAGGAGAGGGTTGGGAGCCTGAGTTAAGCCCTGGGGAGGGGAGGCAGGGAGGCAGGAGGCAAGGACAGGGCTCAAGAGGGCCAGGATGGGGTTAGGGTGGTGGCATCCTGGGGCTCTGCCACCTTCTCAGCACCAAAGCAGACATCCACCAGCCCTGGATGTGGCCCCCAGCACATCCCTCCCCCTCCAAACCTGTGTCTGAGCTCCTGTGCCACTCCCTCCCCAGAGCCCTGCCCTGCCTCAGCCTCTCCCAGAGGGGAGAAGGATCCTCCTGGCCCAAAGAGAGGAGACCTGCAGCTTCCACCTGAGCAGGAGGAGAACCTTTGCTGTGAGGCTGCTGGAGGCCTGGAGCAGGCTGCCCAGAGAGGTTGTGGAGCCTTCTGCCCCTGGAGACTCTCAAGCTCCCCCTGGCTGTGTGGTTGAGCTGCCCTGGGTGCCCTGCTCTGGCTCAGGGGGGTGGCTTGGACTGGATGAGCTCCAGAGGTCCCTTCCAGCCCCCCCTGGCTGTGTGGTTGAGCTGCCCTGGGTGCCCTGCTCTGGCTCAGGGTGGGGGCTTGGACTGGATGAGCTCCAGAGGTCCCTTCCAGCCTCCCCCAATCTGTGAGCTCCCAGCTGAGGGCACTCAGGGAGCTGGCAGGGGGGGAGATTGCTTTTCCCACAGCCAGCCTTGCATGGGAGGTGTTTGCTCAGCACATCTCAAGCAAATGTTTGGAGAGAGGGTTTGGAAGGAGCCTCTGCTGCCCAGGGAGCTCCCTCCCTCCCTCCCTCCCTTCCCCCTAGGGAAAGGCCACCTCTGACCTGTGCTAAGGAGGAGCTCTGGCACACAGAAGCACCCAAAGCTGTTCCCTCACCAGCACCACCTCCACCCCATCCTGAGGGCTTGCAGCAGGAAGGTTTCCATCCTCAGCTTTCCTGAGGGGTTTGATTTATGGGAGCTGTCTGCTGCCACTGAGGCTCAGCAGAGCAGGGAGCAGCCAATTACAGCTGCAATCAGCTCGCTGATGGAGAGGCCTCTGAGATGCTCTCCCTCCCAGCCTGCACTGCCCTGGAAGGCAGCCTCCAAGGGCAGCCTGCCCAAGCCCCCTGCAGGCAGCAGGGGCAGCTCCAGCTGCAGCAGGACACAGCCAGGCTCAGCTGGAAGGGCTGCAGGGATGGAGCCTCCACCACCTCCCTGGGCAGCACATCCCAATGATGAACGACTCTCTCAGTGAGGAACTTTCTCCTCACCTCCAGCCTGAACCTCCCCTGGCACAGCTTGAGACTGTGTCCTCTTGTTCTGGTGCTGGCTGCCTGGGAGAAGAGCCCAACCCCCACCTGGCTACAACCTCCCTGCAGGGAGTTGCAGAGAGCAAGAAGGTCTCCCCTGAGCCTCCTCTTCTCCAGGCTAAGCAACCCCAGCTCCCTCAGCCTCTCCTCACAGGGCTGTGCCCCAGACCCCTCCCCAGCTTTCTTGCCCTTCTCTGGACACCTTCCAGCAGCTCAACCTCTTTCCTAACCTCAGGAGCCCAGAGCTGGACACAGGACTCAAGGGGTGGCCTGAGCAGTGCTGAGCACAGGGCAGGATGAGCTCCCTGCTCCTGCTGGCCACACTGCTCCTGCTGCAGGCCAGGATGCCCTTGGCCCTCTTGGCCCCCTGGGCACACTGCTGCCTCCTGTTCAGGCAGCTGTCAATCAGCACCCCCAGGTCCCTCTCTGCCTGGCTGCTCTCAGCCACTCTGCCCCCAGCCTGTAGCACTGCCTGGGGTTGCTGTGGCCAAAGTGCAGCCCCTGGCACTTGGCTGTGTTCAATCTCCTGCCCTTGGCCTCTGCCCATCTGCCCAGCCTGGCAAGGTCCCTCTGCAGAGCCCTTCTGCCCTCTCACTGACCAACATCTGCCCCCAGCTTGCTGTCAGCTGCAAACCTGCTGATGACTGACTCCATCCCCTCCTCCAGATCATCAATGAGGATATTGATCAGGCTGGGGCCCAGCACTGCTCCCTGGGGCACACCACTG
The DNA here is from genome assembly GCF_026170545.1 of Melanerpes formicivorus. NCBI lineage: Eukaryota > Metazoa > Chordata > Aves > Piciformes > Picidae > Melanerpes > Melanerpes formicivorus. Next base: position 22,932 of record NW_027144792.1, read on the forward strand.
GGGCCTGGCTGCCAGCTGGCTGTGGCACCATTCACCACCACTCTCTGGGCTCAGCCTCCAGCCAGTTCCTCACCCAGCTCAGAGTGCTGCTGTCCCAGCCAGGGGCTGACAGCTTGGCCAGGAGCTTGCTGGGGGGGATGGTGGCAAAGCCCTTGCTGCAGTCCAGGCAGACCACATCCACAGCCTGCCCCACAGCCCCCAGGCAGTCCCCAGTGCTGGAGGGAGCTCAGGTTGCTCAGGCAGCTGTGGTGCTGCAGGACAGAGCTCAGTGGTCAAAGCTGTGCTTGGACTCCAACCTTCACCTCAGAGCCTCTGAGTCCTCTGCACTGAGCCCTGAGGCTGAACTCTCTTGGCCTCATTTCTCCACCCCCTGGGAAGAAGGATTCTTTCCCAGGGAAGCTTCCCACCCTGGCACAGCCCTTGGCAGGGCTCTGCAGGGGTGACCCTGGGGCTGGGCAGCCTGCAGGAGGCTGCCAGGCTGCTGAAGGCTCTCCTCCAAAGCTCAGCTGGAGTCTACAAGGCTCTCCCTGCTGCTTTGCCAGGCAGGCAGAAAGACTTCTCCTGCAAACCCCTTCCCCCCTCCCCTGTTTACAGGATGTCAAGGAAGCAGCTGGCACCTTGCTTGCCTTGCTGTAACCTTCCCTGAGCTCAGCAGAACTGGGGGAGCAGCCTGTGAAGCACTTCCCTGGAGCCTGAGAGACAAGCCCAGGGAAGTGTGATGAAAGCTGTGCCTTGGTTAATCAAAGCCTGCACCTCTTCCCCCAGCCCTGCCCCTGAGGAGAGACTTTGCAGCTCCACAACCTGCCAGATCAGCTGCTAAAGGCACCCAGGAGCAGGGCTGCTGGCACCTCAGGGCTCTGCTGCCCTGCTTCCTCTCTGGCATGGAGGAGGGAGCTGGAAGGAGGAAGATCTCAGCTGAGAGGAAGGTGGAAACAAAGCCAAGATGGAATTGTTTGGGCTGGGAGAGTCCCCTCAGGCCACTGAGTCCCAGCATCAGCACCACAGCACAGCAGCCCCAAAGCACAGCCTGGAAGGGGCTGCCAGAGACCACCTAGCCCAAGCCCCCTGCCAGGACAGGGGCAGTCAGGGCAGGGCCCCCCAGGGACACAGCCGGGGGGGGCTGGAAGGTCCCCAGGGACCTCCACAACCTCCCTGGGCAGCCTGCCCCAGGCCTCCAGCAGCCTCACAGCAAAGTTCTCCTCCTGCTGAGGTGGAACTTCCTGGCTTCCAGTTTGTCTCCACTGCCCCTTGCCCAGGACAGCCCTGAGGGAGAGCCTGGCCCCTGCTTGCCCCCCAGCCTTCAGGCATTGCTAGACCTTGCTCAGCTCCCCTCTCAGCCTTCTCCTCTGGAGGCTGAAGAGCCCCAGGGTGAGGGCTGGCTGCCTCCTGCTGCTGCTGCTGCTGCTCCCACACCATCAATCAAGCAGGACAGGCAATTAGGGCTCTAGATTAAGGCCCTTATAAATATATATGGTGGGCAGGAGATGGGAACATTCAGCCTGTCTGACTGCTGGATGGCCTGAGCCAGCCCTGCAGTGGCCAGCGTGTCCCCAGAGCGCTCCAGGAGGGAGGGAGGGAAGGAGGGGGAGCCTGGGAGGCTCCCACACAAACTTTGGCTCTTCCTGCCAAGTTTGGAGGAGGAGAACCTCCCTGGACCCTCCTGGCCTGGCTGCAACAAGCAGAGTGTGGCCAGCAGGTCGAGGGAGGTCCTCCTCCCCCTCTGCTCTGCCCTGCTGAGGCCACATCTGGAGTAGGGAGGCCAGTTCTGGGCTCCCCAGGTCAAGAAGGACTTAGAAGCAGAGAGCTGGCAGGGCTGGAAGGGAGCTCAGGGCTCAGCCAGCTCCAAGCCCCTGCCATGGGCAGGGACACCTCACCCCACAGCAGCTTGCTCACAGCCACCTCCAGCCTGGCTGCAAACACCTCCAGGCATCAGCAGGAGGCTTCCACCACCTCCCTGGGCAGCCTGGGCCAGGCTCTCACCACCCTCCTGCCCAACAACTTCTTCCTCACAGCCAATCTCCAGCTCCCCACTGCTCCTTTGGCTCCAGCCCCCCCCAGTCCTGACCCTCCCTCACCCCCTCCAAAGTCCCTCCCCAGCTTTCCTGCAGCTCCTGGAAGGCCACCAGAAGGTCTCCCTGGAGCCTTCTCCTCTGCAGCCTGCACAACCCCAACTCTCTCACAGCTGGGCCACCACTTAGGCATCTGACTGGGCTGGGCTGGAACCAGCTCAGTCCTGGGCTGTGCCTGGAACTGCCCAGGTTAGGCTTGGACCTGCCTAGGTTGAGCTTAGACCTGCTCAGGTTGGATTTGGAGCTGTCCAGGCTCTCAGCACCCTTAGGGTGAAGAACTTCTTCCTCCCAGGGCTTAGCTTGGAAGGGACCTTAGAGATCCTCTGCTCCAACCTCCCTGCCAGGGACTTGCTGGAGAGGGACAGCAGAGGGCTGCAAACTGCTGGGGGGGCCTGGAACAGCTCTGCTGTGAGCCAGGGCTGAGGGAATTGAAGCTGAGAGCCTAGAGAGGAGCAGCCTGAGGGGGAGCTCAGCACTGCTGAGCAAGACATCCAGAGTGGCTGCCAGAAGGGTGGCACCAGGCTTGGAGCAGTCTCACAGCATCACAGAATCACCAAGGCTGGAAGACACCTCAAAGATCATCGAGTCCAAGCTGGCACCACAGACCTCAGGACTAGAGCATGGCACCAAGTGCCACATCCAATCCCCTCTGGAACACCTCCAGGGATGGGGACTCCACCACCTCCCTGGGCAGCACATCCCAAGGGCCAAGAACTCTCTCTGGGAAGAACTTTCTCCTCCCCTCCAGCCTCAACCTCCCCTGGCACAGCTTGAGACTGTGTCCTCTTGTTCTGCTGCTGGCTGCCTGGGAGAAGAGCCCAACCCCCACCTGCCTCCAACCTCCCTGCAGGGAGTTGCAGAGAGCAAGAAGGTCTCCCCTGAGTCTCCTCTTCTCCAGGCTAAGCAACCCCAGCTCCCTCAGCCTCTCCTCACAGGGCTGTGCCCCAGACCCCTCCCCAGCTTTGTTGCCCTTCTCTGGACACCTTCCAGCAGCTCAACCTCTTTCCTAACCTGAGGAGCCCAGAGCTGGACACAGGACTCAAGGGGTGGCCTGAGCAGTGCTGAGCACAGGGCAGGATGAGCTCCCTGCTCCTGCTGGCCACACTGCTCCTGCTGCAGGCCAGGATGCCCTTGGCCTTCTTGGCCCCCTGGGCACACTGCTGCCTTCCTGTTCAGGCAGCTGTCAATCAGCACCCCCCAGCTCCCTCTCTGCCTGGCTGCTCTCAGCCACTCTGCCCCCAGCCTGTAGCTCTGCCTGGGGTTGCTGTGGCCAAAGTGCAGCCCCTGGCACTTGGATTTGTTGAATGCCATCCTGTTGGCCTCTGCCCATCTGCCCAGCCTGGCAAGGTCCCTCTGCAGAGCCCTTCTGCCCTCTCACTGACCAACCTCTGCTCCCAGCTTGCTGTCAGCTGCAAACTTGCTGATGGCTGACTCCATCCTCTCCTCCAGATCATCAATGAAGATGTTAAAGAGCACAGGGCCCAGCACTGCTCCCTGGGGGATCCCACTGGTGCCCAGTGAGAGGCCAAGGGGTGATGGGCACAGGGCTGAACATCAGAAGTTCCCCCTCAGCAGGAAGAGGAAGTGCTTGAAGGGAAGGGTGGCAGAGCCCTGCCGCAGGCTGCCCAGAGAGCCACTGGATGCACATTGGCCACAGCAACCCCAGGCAGTGCTGCAGGCTGGGGGCAGAGTGGCTGAGAGCAGCCAGGCAGAGAGAGAGCTGGGGGCAGTGGTGGAGAGCAGCTGAACAGGAGCCAACAGTGTGCCCAGGGGGCCAAGAAGGCAAAGGACATCCTGGACTACATCAGGAGCAGTGTGGCCAGCAGGAGCAGGGAGCTCATCCTGCCCTGTGCTCAGCACTGCTCAGGCCACCCCTTGAGTCCTGTGTCCAGCTCTGGGCTCCTCAGCTTAGGAAAGAGGTTGAGCTGCTGGAAGGTGTCCAGAGAAGGGCAAGAAAGCTGGGGAGGGGTCTGGGGCACAGCCCTGTGAGGAGAGGCTGAGGGAGCTGGGGTTGCTTAGCCTGGAGAAGAGGAGGCTCAGGGGAGACCTTCTTGCTCTCTGCAACTCCCTGCAGGGAGGTTGGAGGCAGGTGGGGGTTGGGCTCTGCTCCCAGGCAGCCAGCACCAGAACAAGAGGACACAGTCTCAAGCTGTGCCAGGGGAGGTTCAGGCTGGAGGGGAGGAGAAAGTTCCTCACTGGGAGAGTTGTTGGCCCTTGGGCTGTGCTGCCCAGGGAGGTGGTGGAGTCTCCATCCCTGGAGGTGTTCAAGAGGGGATTGGATGTGGCACTTGGTGCCATGGTCTGGTCATGAGGTCTGTGGTGCCAGCTTGGACTCGATGACCTTTGAGGTCCCTCCCAACCTTGGTGACTCTGATGCTGTGAAGCCTCCACCTCTGGAGTCGTTCCACACCCTCCCGGACCTGTCCCTGCCTGACCTGCCCTTGGCAGAGGGGTGGGGGGTGGGACTGGATCACCTCCAGGGGGCCCTTCCAGCCCCTGCCCTGCGCTACCTCAGCGGCGAACTTCGCCCTGGGCAGGCAACGAACGCAGCAGCAGCAACTTCCACTCCTTTCTCCCTAATTGCTTTCCAACTGCTCTTAATTAAACCCGGGGTGGACTCGCTTAACTTCCCTTCCCTCCCCCCCACCTCCCCACACCGCTCTCAAGCAGGCTGGAGCGGAGGGAAGCCTCTCAAAGTCGAGCTCAAGCTGGGTTAAGCTGTTTAAAGAGCATCCCCCCGGGGGGGGACTCGGCGGCGCTTTAGCTAAAGTGATTTACCGCAAGCCCTAATTGAAGCAATTTCAGCTCGGGGCTCGGGAGGGGCAGCCAAGAGCTGGCAGGGAGCAGCCTTTCCCCTCCGCACCGCCTCCTTCCCCCAAGGCATCGGGTTTCCAGCCCGGCTCGGCCCAGCCGAGGATCCCCCCCCCCCTCGGCTGCTGCGGGAGCGGCGGCCGGGGGAAGCCTGGCAGCGGCCGGGGCTGGGCGCGGAGGCTGCAGCCGGCGGCGGGAGGCGGCGCTGCCAGATGGTGCTGGGGGAAACCCCGGGCAGCAGCTCCCCCCTCCCCAGCCTCCCTTCCCCTTCCCTCTCCTTTCCCTTTCTGCCTTTCCCTTTCTCCCTTTCCCTTCCCTCTCCTTTCCCTTTCTCCGTTTCCCTTCCCTCTCCTTTCCCTTCCCTCTCCTCTCCTTTCCACTTCTCCCTTTCCCTTCCCTCTCTTTTCCCTTCCCTTCCCTTCCTCCCTCCTTCCCTTCCTCCCTCCTTCCCCTTCCTCCCTCCTTCCCCTTCCTCCCTCCTTCCCCTTCCTCCCTCCTTCCCCTTCCTCCCTCCTTCCCCTTCCTCCCTCCTTCCCCTTCCTCCCTCCTTCCCCTTCCTCCCTCCTTCCCCTTCCTCCCTCCTTCCCCTTCCTCCCTCCTTCCCCTTCCTCCCTCCTTCCCCTTTCTCCCTCCTTCCCCTTTCTCCCTCCTTCCCCTTTCTCCCTCCCTTCCCCTTTCTCCCTCCTTCCCCTTTCTCCCTCCTTCCCCTTTCTCCCTCCTTCCCCTTCCCTCTCCTTCCCCTTCCCCCCTTCTCCTTCCCCTTCCCCCCTTCTCCTTCCCCTTCCCCCCTTCTTCTTCCCCTTCCCCCCTTCTCCTTCCCCTACCCCCCTTCTCCTTCCCCTTCCCCCCTTCTCCTTCCCCTTCCCCCTTCCCCTTTCTCCCTCCTTCTCCTTCCCCTTTCTCCCTCCTTCTCCTTCCCCTTTCTCCCTCCTTCTCCTTCCCCTTTCTCCCTCCTTCTCCTTCCCCTTTCCTCCCTCCTTCTCCTTCCCCCTTTCTCCCTCCTTCTCCTTCCCCTTTCTCCCTCCTTCCCCTTTCTCCCTCCTTCCCCTTTCTCCCTCCTTCTCCTTCCCCTTTCTCCCTCCATCTCCTTCCCCCCTTCTCCCTCCTTCTCCTTCCCCTTTCTCCCTCCTTCTCCTTCCCCTTTCTCCCTCCTTCCCCTTTCTCCCTCCTTATCCTTCCCCTTCCCTCTCCTTCCCCTTTCTCCCTTCCCCTTCCTCTTTCCCTTCCCTTTTCCTTTCCCTTTCCCTCCCCTCTCCCTTTCCTTCCCTCCCTTCCCTTGCCCAGGCTGTTTCCCTGTCAGTGTTTGCAGACCAGGAGAGCTGAAGCCTTTCCAAGCAGGATAAAAATAGAGCCCTCCCAAAGGCAAATCCTTCCTCCCCCTCCTCTCTCCTGCTCAACCTCCCCTCCCAACCCCCCGTGGCAGGCTGGAGCTGGAAGCAGATACAAACATCTCAGCAGCTCGGCTGGGGCCTGCAAAGCCTTTTCCAGAAGCTGCTGAGGACACCCCCCCGTCCAGGGCACGATCCACCATCCCCTCCCCTCCACCATCCTCTCCTCTCCTCCATCCTCTCCTCCTCCCCTCCCACCATCCACTTCCCCTCCCCTCCAGCATCCTCTCCTCCTCCTCTCCACCATCCTCTCCTCCTCCCCTCCACCATCCACTTCCCCTCCCCTCCAGCATCCTCTCCTCCTCCTCTCCACCATCCTCTCCTCCTCCCCTCCACCATCCACTTCCCCTCCCCCTCCAGCATCCTCTCCTCCCTCCCCTCCACCATCCTCTTCCTCCTCCCCTCCAGCATCCTCTCCTCCTCCCCTCCACCATCCTCTCCTCCTCCCCTCCCACCATCCTCATCCTCCTCCCCTCCACCATCCTCTCCTCCTCCCCTCCACCATCCTCTCCTCCTCCCCTCCACCATTCTCCTCCCCCCCTCCACCATTCTCCTCCCCTCCACCATTCTCCTCCCCTCCACCATTCTCCTCCCCCTCCACCATCCACTTCCCCTCCACCATCCACTTTCCCTCCACCATCCCCTTCCCCTTCCCCTCCACCATCCTCTCCTCCTCCCCTCCACCTTCCCCTTCCCCTCCACCATCCCCTTCCCCCTCTCTCCTCCATCCTCTCCTCCTCCTCCACCATCCCCTTCCCCTCCCCTCCTCTTCCTCTCAGAGGCCTCAGCAGCAGCCTCCATGCTGCTGCCCAAGCTGTCAAGCAGTCACTTTAGCAACCTGCTCCAGGCTCATCCACCCCTTCCTGAGATCCCCAGGGCCTGCTGGTGGCAGCCTGCAGCACCTTCCTGCCCCCAGCTCTGCAGCCAGTAAACATCCTGCAGCCTGAGGTGCTCAGGGGATGCAGCAGCAGCCCCAGCAGGAAGCCAGGGAGGGAGAGACCTCCTGAGCCAGGGAGGAAAGGAGCTGCTGCCAAACAAAGGCTCAGCAGAGCTGGAAGAGGAAGGAAGAGATGTGTGCAAGACCTAGCCTGGGTGAGGGGACTGATGGTGTCAGCATCCTCTGGGAAGGAGGAGAGGAGGCTGGAGGGCTCTGCACAGCCTTGGGCTGGAAAGGACCTTGAAAGCTCCTCCAGTCCAACCCCCTTGCACCCAGCAGGGACATCCCCAACCCCAGCAGGCTGCTCCCAGCCCCAAAGCACCTGCCCTGCACTGGTGCCAGCCATGGGGCAGTTCCCAGCCCTCTGGGCAGCCTGGGCCAGGCTCTCCCCACCCTCAGGGTCAACCATTTCTCCTTTCTCTCCACTCTCCATCTCCCTCTTTCAGTTCAAACCCTCAGTCCTTGGCCTGGCACAAGAGGCCCTGCTCAAAAGTCTGTCCCCAGCTCCCTTGAAGGCCACCAGAAGGTCTCCCTGGAGCCTTCTCCAGGCTGCCAAGCCCAACTCTCTCAGCCTGGCCTCACAGCAGAGCCCTTCCAGCCCTGCCAGCACTGCTGTGGCCTCCTCTGGCCCTGCTCCAGCAGGTCCCTGTCTGTGCTGAGGGCTCCAGAGCTGCCTCAGCACTGCAGGGGAGGTCTCAGCTGAGCTCAGCAGAGGGGCAGAATCCCCCTCCCTGCCCCCTGCTGGCCTTAGTGGCAGCCACTCTGAGGCCATCTGCTGCTCGTTGCAGCTTCTACACAGTTGGCAAAGTCCTCCCACAGCAAAGCAGGCAGCTGGAGTCCCATCCTGCAAGCCTGAAGGGTGCTTGAGCCATCCCAGACTGCATCAGCTTGGGAGGGAGCTTCCCAAGGGCAGCCTGCCCAAGCCCCTGCAGGCAGCAGGGAAAGCTCCAGCTGCAGCAGGCTGCCCAGGCACACAGCCAGGCTGAGCTGGAAGGGCTGCAGGGATGGAGCCTCCACCACCTCCCTGGGCAGCCTGGGCCAGGCTCTCCCCAGCCTCCCTCTGCAGAGCTTCCTCCTCAGCTCCTGACCCTGTGCTCAGCACTGCTCAGGCCACACCTTGAGTCCAGCTCTGGGCTCCTGAGGTTAGGAAAGAGGTTGAGCTGCTGGAAGGTGTCCAGAGAAGGGCAACAAAGCTGGGGAGGGGTCTGGGGGCACAGCCCTGTGAGGAGAGGCTGAGGGAGCTGGGGTTGCTCAGCACCCTCAATGGGTGCAGAGCTTCCTCCTGGTGTCCAACCTAACTCTGCCCTGCTCCAGTCCCAAACCTCTGCTCCTCATCCCTCACCCCCAAGGAGCCAGCAGCTCCTGGGCACAGCTCTGTCCAGAGAAGGGAGAGGTCAGCACCCAGGCAGCCTCTGCTAGGGCAGCTGGGGCAGGTCAGGAGGGGCCTGGGAGGCTTTCCCAGGGGTGGGCTGGAGAAGGAGAAGGCCTTGAGGGCAGCTGAGCCTTCTGGAAGGGGAGGAACAAAAGCAGCTAAAGGAAAAGCTGGGAGGCTGGGAAGGGGCTGGGGAAGGGGGCCAGGGCTTTCCTGCCCCTCATCAAGCAGCCTCTGGAGGAAGCCAGGCTCAATGGCAGGGAAACAACTGCATAAACACAGCCCCAGGGGAGAAAGGCAGCCAGAGGAAGCAGGGGGAAGAGCATGGGGTGGGGGTGGGAGGAGGCACACAGATTAGAACAGAATGAACCAGGTTGGAAGAGACCTCAGAGCTCATCCAGCCCAACCTCTCACCCAGCACCATCTGATCAACTCAGCCATGGCACCAAGGGCCTCAGCCAGGCTCTGCCTAAACACCTCCAGGGGTGGGGACTCCACCACCTCCCTGGGCAGCACATCCCCAGGGCCAATCTCTCTTGCTGGGAAGAACTTCTTCCTAACCTCCAGCCTGAACCTCCCCTGGCACAGCTTGAGACTGTGTCCTCTTGTTCTGCTGCTGGCTGCCTGGGAGAAGAGCCCAACCCCCACCTGGCTCCAACCTCCCTGCAGGGAGTTGCAGAGAGCAAGAAGGTCTCCCCTGAGCCTCCTCTTCTCCAGGCTAAGCAACCCCAGCTCCCTCAGCCTCTCCTCACAGGGCTGTGCCCCAGACCCCTCCCCAGCTTTCTTGCCCTTCTCTGGACACCTTCCAGCAGCTCAACCTCTTTCCTAACCTCAGGAGCCCAGAGCTGGACACAGGACTCAAGGGGTGGCCTGAGCAGTGCTGAGCACAGGGCAGGATGAGCTCCCTGCTCCTGCTGGCCACACTGCTCCTGCTGCAGGCCAGGATGCCCTTGGCCTTCTTGGCCCCCTGGGCACACTGCTGCCT
>NW_027144793.1:0-32470 GCF_026170545.1 Melanerpes formicivorus
AGGCTTGCTCCAACCTGCTGTAAAATGCTTGATTTCGAGAGTGAGCGAAACTAATGAAAACATTGTTGGGGTAAAACCTAAAGGGAAAGACCTCTAGCACCAAAATCCAATTTGCCATCTGATCTAACTTCTGGAGGCAGTCAAAATGAGCCTTAGAATTCTTCCCTACCTTATTCCTGTGCTGAGATACAGGCTGCTCCAACCTGCTGTAGCAATGCTTGATTTCGAGATGTGAGCGAAACTAATGAAAATCATTGTTGGGGTAAAACCTAAAGGGAAAAGACCTAGCACCAAATCCAATTTGCCATCTGATCTAACTTCTGGAGGCAGTCCAAAATGATCCTTAGAATTCTCTCCCTACCTTATTCCTGTGCTGAGATACAGGCTGCTCCAACCTGCTGTAAAATGCTTGATTTCGAGAGTGAGGCGAAACTAATGAAACATTGTTGGGGTAAAACCTAAAGGGAAAGACCTAGCACCAAATCCAATTTGCCATCTGATCTAACTTCTGGAGGCAGTCAAAATGAGCCTTAGAATTCTTCCCTACCTTATTCCTGTGCTGAGATACAGGCTGCTCCAACCTGCTGTAAAATGCTTGATTTCGAGAGTGAGCGAAACTAATGAAAACATTGTTGGGGTAAAACCTAAAGGGAAAGACCTAGCACCAAATCCAATTTGCCATCTGATCTTACTTCTGGAGGCAGTCAGAAATGATCCTTAGAATTCTTCCCTACCTTATTCCTGTGCTGAGATACAGGGCTGCTCCAACCTGCTGTAAAATGCTTGATTTCGAGAGTGAGCGAAACTAATGAAAACATTGTTGGGGTAAAACCTAAAGGGAAAGACTAGCACCAAATCCAATTTTGCCATCTGATCTAACTTCTGGAGGCAGTCAAAATGAGCCTTAGAATTCTTCCCTACCTCTATTCCTGTTGCTGAGATACAGGCTGCTCCAACCTGCTGTAAAATGCTTGATTTCGAGAGTGAGCGAAACTAATGAAAACATTGTTGGGGTAAAACCTAAAGGGAAAGACCTAGCACCAAATCCAATTTGCCATCTGATCTAACTTCTGGAGGCAGTCAAAATGAGCCTTAGAATTCTTCCCTACCTTATTCCTGTGCTGAGATACAGGCTGCTCCAACCTGCTGTAGAAATGCTTGATTTCGAGGAGTGAGTGAAAACTAATGAAAACATTGTTGGGGTAAAACCTAAAGGGAAAGACCTAGCACCAAATCCAATTTGCCATCTGATCTAACTTCTGGAGGCAGTCAAATGAGCCTTAGAATTCTTCCCTACCTTATTCCTGTGCTGAGATACAGGCTGCTCCAACCTGCTGTACTAAATGCTTGATTTCGAGAGTGAGCGAAACTAATGAAAACATTGTGTGGGGCGTAAAACCTAAAGGGGAAAGACCTAGCACCAAATCCAATTTGCCATCTGATCTAACTTCTGGAGGCAGTCAAAATGAGCCTTAGAATTCTTCCCTACCTTATTCCTGTGCTGAGATTACAGGCTGCTCCAAACCTGCTGTAAAATGCCTTGATTTCGAGAGTGAGCGCAAACTAATGAAAAACATTGTTGGGGTAAACACCTAAAGGGAAAGACCTAGCACCAAATCCAATTTGCCATCTGATCTAACTTCTGGAGGCAGTCAAAATGAGCCCTTAGAATTCTTCCCTACCTTATTCCTGTGCTGAGATACAGGCTGCTCCAACCTGCTGTAAAATGCTTGATTTAGAGAGTGAGCGAAACTAATGAAAACATTGTTGGGGTAAAACCTAAAGGGAAAGACCTAGCACCAAATCCAATTTGCCATCTGATCTAACTTCTGGAGGCAGTCAAAATGATCCTTAGAATTCTTCCCTACCTTATTCCTGTGCTGAGATACAGGCTGCTCCAACCTGCTGTAAAATGCTTGATTTCGAGAGTGAGCGAAACTAATGAAAACATTGTTGGGGTAAAACCTAAAGGGAAAGACCTAGCACCAAATCCAATTTGCCATCTGATCTAACTTCTGGAGGCAGTCAAAATGAGCCTTAGAATTCTTCCCTACCTCTATTTCTGTGCTGAGATACAGGCTGCTCCAACCTGCTGTAAAATGCTTGATTTCGAGAGTGAGCGAAACTAATGAAAACATTGTTTGGGGTAAAACCTAAAGGGAAAGACCTAGCACCAAATCCAATTTGCCATCTGATCTAACTTCTGGAGGCAGTCAAAATGATCCTTAGAATTCTTCCCTACCTTATTCCTGTGCTGAGATACAGGCTGCTCCAACCTGCTGTAAAATGCTTGATTTCGAGAGTGAGCGAAACTAATGAAAACATTGTTGGGGTTAAAACCTAAAGGGAAAGACCTAGCACCAAATCCAATTTGCCATTCTGATCTAACTTCTGGAGGCAGTCAAAATGAGCCTTAGAATTCTTCCCTACCTCTATTCCTGTGCTGAGATACAGGGCTGCTCCAACCTGCTGTAAAATGCTTGATTTCGAGAGTGAGCGAAACTAATGAAAACATTGTTGGGGTAAAACCTAAAGGGAAAGACCTAGCACCAAATCCAATTTGCCATCTGATCTAACTTCTGGAGGCAGTCAAAATGAGCCTTAGAATTCTTCCCTACCTTATTCCTGTGCTGAGATACCAGGCTGCTCCAACCTGCTGTAAAATGCTTGATTTTCGAGAGTGAGCGAAAACTAATTGAAAACATTGTTGGGGTAAAACCCTAAAGGGGAAAGACCTAGCACCAAATCCAATTTGCCATCTGATCTAACTTCTGGAGGCAGTCAAAATGAGCCTTAGAATTCTTCCCTACCTTATTCCTGTGCTGAGATACAGGCTGCTCCAACCTGCTGTAAAATGCTTGATTTCGAGAGTGAGCGAAACTAATGAAAACATTGTTGGGGTAAAACCTAAAGGGAAAGACCTAGCACCAAATCCAATTTGCCATCTGATCTAACTTCTGGAGGCAGTCAAAATGAGCCTTAGAATTCTTCCCTACCCTTATTCCTGTGCTGAGATACAGGCTGCTCCAACCTGCTGTAAAATGCTTGATTTCGAGAGTGAGCGAAACTAATGAAAACATTGTTGGGGTAAAACCTAAAGGGAAAGACCTAGCACCAAATCCAATTGCCATCTGATCTTAACTTCTGGAGGCAGTCAAAATGATCCTTAGAATTCTTCCCTACCTTATTCCTGTGCTGAGATACAGGCTGCTCCAACCCTGCTGTAAAATGCTTGATTTTGAGAGTGAGCGAAACTAATGAAAACATTGTTGGGGTAAAAACCTAAAGGGAAAGACCTAGCACCAAATCCAATTTGCCATCTGATCTAACTTCTGGAGGCAGTCAAAATGATCCTTAGAATTCTTCCCTACCTTATTCCTGTGCTGAGATACAGGCTGCTCCAACCTGCTGTAAAATGCTTGATTTCGAGAGTGAGCGAAACTAATGAAAACATTGTTGGGGTAAAACCTAAAGGGAAAGACCTAGCACCAAATCCAATTTGCCATCTGATCTAACTTCTGGAGGCAGTCAAAATGAGCCTTAGAATTCTTCCCTACCTTATTCCTGTGCTGAGATACAGGCTGCTCCAACCTGCTGTAAAATGCTTGATTTCGAGAGTGAGCGAAACTAATGAAAACATTGTTGGGGTAAAACCTAAAGGGAAAGACCTAGCACCAAATCCAATTTGCCATCTGATCTAACTTCTGGAGGCAGTCAAAATGATCCTTAGAATTCTTCCCTACCTTATTCCTGTGCTGAGATACAGGCTGCTCCAACCTGCTGTAAAATGCCTTGATTTCGAGAGTGAGCGAAAACTAATGAAAACATTGTTGGGGGTAAAACCTAAAGGGAAAGACCTAGCACCAAATCCAATTTGCCATCTGATCTAACTTCTGGAGGGCAGTCAAAATGATCCTTAGAATTCTTCCCTACCTTATTCCTGTGCTGAGATACAGGCTGCTCCAACCTGCTGTAAAAATGCTTGATTTCGAGAGTGAGCGAAACTAATGAAAACATTGTTGGGGTAAAACCTAAAGGGAAAGACCTAGCACCAAATCCAATTTGCCATCTGATCTAACTTCTGGAGGCAGTCAAAATGAGCATTTGAATTCTTCCCTACCTTATTCCTGTGCTGAGATACAGGCTGCTCCAACCTGCTGTAAAATGCTTGATTTCGAGAGTGAGCGAAACTAATGAAAACATTGTTGGGGTAAAACCTAAAGGGGAAAGACCTAGCACCAAATCCAATTTGCCATCTGATCTAACTTCTGGAGGCAGTCAAAAATGAGCCTTAGAATTCTTCCTACCTTATTCCTGTGCTGAGATACAGGCTGCTCCAACCTGCTGTAAAATGCTTGATTTCGAGAGTGAGCGAAACTAATGAAAACATTGTTGGGGTAAAACCTAAAGGGAAAGACCTAGCACCAAATCCAATTTGCCATCTGATCTAACTTCTGGAGGCAGTCAAAATGATCCTTAGAATTCTTCCCTACCTTATTCCTGTGCTGAGATACAGGCTGCTCCAACCTGCTGTAAAATGCTTGATTTCGAGAGTGAGCGAAACTAATGAAAACATTGTTGGGGTAAAAACCTAAAGGGAAAGACCTAGCACCAAATCCAATTTGCCATCTGATCTAACTTCTGGAGGCAGTCAAAATGAGCCTTAGAATTCTTCCCTACCTTATTCCTGTGCTGAGATACAGGCTGCTCCAACCTGCTGTAAAATGCTTGATTTCGAGAGGTGAGCGAAACTAATGAAAACATTGTTGGGGGTAAAACCTAAAGGGAAAGACCTAGCACCAAATCCAATTTGCCATCTGATCTAACTTCTGGAGGCAGTCAAAATGATCCTTAGAATTCTTCCCTACCTTATTCCTGTGCTGAGATACAGGCTGCTCCAACCTGCTGTAAAATGCTTGATTTCGAGAGTGAGCGAAACTAATGAAAACATTGTTGGGGTAAAACCTAAAGGGAAAGACCTAGCACCAAATCCAATTTGCCATCTGATCTAACTTCTGGAGGCAGTCAAAATGAGCCTTAGAATTCTTCCCTACCTAATTCCTGTGCTGAGATACAGGCTGCTCCAACCTGCTGTAAAATGCTTGATTTCGAGAGTGAGCGAAAACTAATGAAAACATTGTTGGGGTAAAACCTAAAGGGAAAGACCTAGCACCAAATCCAATTTGCCATCTGATCTAACTTCTGGAGGCAGTCAAAATGAGCCTTAGAATTCTTCCCTACCTTATTCCTGTGCTGAGATACAGGCTGCTCCAACCTGCTGTAAAATGCTTGATTTCGAGAGTGAGCGAAACTAATGAAAACATTGTTGGGGTAAAACCTAAAGGGAAAGACCTAGCACCAAATCCAATTTGCCATCTGATCTAACTTCTGGAGGGCAGTCAAAATGAGCCTTAGAATTCTTCCCTACCTTATTCCTGTGCTGAGATACAGGCTGCTCCAACCTGCTGTAAAATGCTTGATTTCGAGAGTGAGCGAAACTAATGAAAACATTGTTGGGGTAAAACCTAAAGGGAAAGACCTAGCACCAAATCCAATTTGCCATCTGATCTAACTTCTGGAGGCAGTCAAAATGATCCTTAGAATTCTTCCCTACCTTATTCTGTGCTGAGATACAGGCTGCTCCAACCTGCTGTAAAATGCTTGATTTTGAGAGTGAGCGAAACTAATGAAAACATTGTTGGGGTAAAACCTAAAGGGAAAGACCTAGCACCAAATCCAATTTGCAATCTGATCTAACTTCTGGAGGCAGTCAAAATGATCCTTAGAATTCTTCCCTACCTTATTCCTGTGCTGAGATACAGGCTGCTCAACCTGCTGTAAAATGCTTGATTTCGAGAGTGAGCGAAACTAATGAAAACATTGTTGGGGTAAAACCTAAAGGGAAAGACCTAGCACCAAATCCAATTTGCCATCTGATCTAACTTCTGGAGGCAGTCAAAATGAGCCTTAGAATTCTTCCCTACCTTATTCCTGTGCTGAGATACAGGCTGCTCCAACCTGCTGTAAAATGCTTGATTTCGAGAGTGGAGCGAAACTAATGAAAACATTGTTGGGGTTAAAACCTAAAGGGAAAGACCTAGCACCAAATCCAATTTGCCATCTGATCTAACTTCTGGAGGCAGTCAAAATGATCCTTAGAATTCTTCCCTACCTTATTCCTGTGCTGAGATACAGGCTGCTCCAACCTGCTGTAAAATGCTTGATTTCGAGAGTGAGCGAAACTAATGAAAACATTGTTGGGGTAAAACCTAAAGGGAAAGACCTAGCACCAAATCCAATTTGCCATCTGATCTAACTTCTGGAGGCAGTCAAAATGAGCATTTGAATTCTTCCCTACCTTATTCCTGTGCTGAGATACAGGCTGCTCCAACCTGCTGTAAAATGCTTGATTTCGAGAGTGAGCGAAACTAATGAAAACATTGTTGGGGTAAAACCTAAAGGGAAAGACCTAGCACCAAATCCAATTTGCCATCTGATCTAACTTCTGGAGGCAGTCAAAATGAGCCTTAGAATTCTTCCCTACCTTATTCCTGTGCTGAGATACAGGCTGCTCCAACCTGCTGTAAAATGCTTGATTTCGAGAGTGAGCGAAACTAATGAAAACATTGTTGGGGTAAAACCTAAAGGGAAAGACCTAGCACCAAATCCAATTTGCCATCTGATCTAACTTCTGGAGGCAGTCAAAATGAGCCTTAGAATTCTTCCCTACCTTATTCCTGTGCTGAGATACAGGCTGCTCCAACCTGCTGTAAAATGCTTGATTTCGAGAGTGAGCGAAACTAATGAAAACATTGTTGGGGTAAAACCTAAAGGGAAAGACCTAGCACCAAATCCAATTTGCCATCTGATCTTAACTTCTGGAGGCAGTCAAAATGAGCCTTAGAATTCTTCCCTACCTTATTCCTGTGCTGAGATACAGGCCTGCTCCAACCTGCTGTAAAATGCTTGATTTCGAGAGTGAGCGAAACTAATGAAAACATTGTTGGGGTAAAACCTAAAGGGAAAGACCTAGCACCAAATCCAATTTGCCATCTGATCTAACTTCTGGAGGCAGTCAAAATGATCCTTAGAATTCTTCCCTACCTTATTCCTGTGCTGAGATACAGGCTGCTCCAACCTGCTGTAAAATGCTTGATTTTGAGAGTGAGCGAAACTAATGAAAACATTGTTGGGGTAAAACCTAAAGGGAAAGACCTAGCACCAAATCCAATTTGCAATCTGATCTAACTTCTGGAGGCAGTCAAAATGATCCTTAGAATTCTTCCCTACCTTATTCCTGTGCTGAGATACAGGCTGCTCCAACCTGCTGTAAAATGCTTGATTTCGAGAGTGAGCGAAACTAATGAAAACATTGTTGGGGTAAAACCTAAAGGGAAAGACCTAGCACCAAATCCAATTTGCCATCTGATCTAACTTCTGGAGGCAGTCAAAATGAGCCTTAGAATTCTTCCCTACCTTATTCCTGTGCTGAGATACAGGCTGCTCCAACCTGCTGTAAAATGCTTGATTTCGAGAGTGAGCGAAACTAATGAAAACATTGTTGGGGTAAAACCTAAAGGGAAAGACCTAGCACCAAATCCAATTTGCCATCTGATCTAACTTCTGGAGGCAGTCAAAATGAGCCTTAGAATTCTTCCCTACCTTATTCCTGTGCTGAGATACAGGCTGCTCCAACCTGCTGTAAAATGCTTGATTTTGAGAGTGAGCGAAACTAATGAAAACATTGTTGGGGTAAAACCTAAAGGGAAAGACCTAGCACCAAATCCAATTTGCCATCTGATCTAACTTCTGGAGGCAGTCAAAATGATCCTTAGAATTCTTCCCTACCTTATTCCTGTGCTGAGATACAGGCTGCTCCAACCTGCTGTAAAATGCTTGATTTCGAGAGTGAGCGAAACTAATGAAAACATTGTTGGGGTAAAACCTAAAGGGAAAGACCTAGCACCAAATCCAATTTGCCATCTGATCTAACTTCTGGAGGCAGTCAAAATGAGCCTTAGAATTCTTCCCTACCTTATTCCTGTGCTGAGATACAGGCTGCTCCAACCTGCTGTAAAATGCTTGATTTCGAGAGTGAGCGAAACTAATGAAAACATTGTTGGGGTAAAACCTAAAGGGAAAGACCTAGCACCAAATCCAATTTGCCATCTGATCTAACTTCTGGAGGCAGTCAAAATGAGCCTTAGAATTCTTCCCTACCTTATTCCTGTGCTGAGATACAGGCTGCTCCAACCTGCTGTAAAATGCTTGATTTCGAGAGTGAGCGAAACTAATGAAAACATTGTTGGGGTAAAACCTAAAGGGAAAGACCTAGCACCAAATCCAATTTGCCATCTGATCTAACTTCTGGAGGCAGTCAAAATGAGCATTTGAATTCTTCCCTACCTTATTCCTGTGCTGAGATACAGGCTGCTCCAACCTGCTGTAAAATGCTTGATTTCGAGAGTGAGCGAAACTAATGAAAACATTGTTGGGGTAAAACCTAAAGGGAAAGACCTAGCACCAAATCCAATTTGCCATCTGATCTAACTTCTGGAGGCAGTCAAAATGATCCTTAGAATTCTTCCCTACCTTATTCCTGTGCTGAGATACAGGCTGCTCCAACCTGCTGTAAAATGCTTGATTTTGAGAGTGAGCGAAACTAATGAAAACATTGTTGGGGTAAAACCTAAAGGGAAAGACCTAGCACCAAATCCAATTTGCCATCTGATCTAACTTCTGGAGGCAGTCAAAATGATCCTTAGAATTCTTCCCTACCTTATTCCTGTGCTGAGATACAGGCTGCTCCAACCTGCTGTAAAATGCTTGATTTCGAGAGTGAGCGAAACTAATGAAAACATTGTTGGGGTAAAACCTAAAGGGAAAGACCTAGCACCAAATCCAATTTGCCATCTGATCTAACTTCTGGAGGCAGTCAAAATGAGCATTTCAATTCTTCCCTACCTTATTCCTGTGCTGAGATACAGGCTGCTCCAACCTGCTGTAAAATGCTTGATTTCGAGAGTGAGCGAAACTAATGAAAACATTGTTGGGGTAAAACCTAAAGGGAAAGACCTAGCACCAAATCCAATTTGCCATCTGATCTAACTTCTGGAGGCAGTCAAAATGAGCCTTAGAATTCTTCCCTACCTTATTCCTGTGCTGAGATACAGGCTGCTCCAACCTGCTGTAAAATGCTTGATTTCGAGAGTGAGCGAAACTAATGAAAACATTGTTGGGGTAAAACCTAAAGGGAAAGACCTAGCACCAAATCCAATTTGCCATCTGATCTAACTTCTGGAGGCAGTCAAAATGAGCCTTAGAATTCTTCCCTACCTTATTCCTGTGCTGAGATACAGGCTGCTCCAACCTGCTGTAAAATGCTTGATTTTGAGAGTGAGCGAAACTAATGAAAACATTGTTGGGGTAAAACCTAAAGGGAAAGACCTAGCACCAAATCCAATTTGCCATCTGATCTAACTTCTGGAGGCAGTCAAAATGATCCTTAGAATTCTTCCCTACCTTATTCCTGTGCTGAGATACAGGCTGCTCCAACCTGCTGTAAAATGCTTGATTTTGAGAGTGAGCGAAACTAATGAAAACATTGTTGGGGTAAAACCTAAAGGGAAAGACCTAGCACCAAATCCAATTTGCCATCTGATCTAACTTCTGGAGGCAGTCAAAATGAGCCTTAGAATTCTTCCCTACCTTATTCCTGTGCTGAGATACAGGCTGCTCCAACCTGCTGTAAAATGCTTGATTTCGAGAGTGAGCGAAACTAATGAAAACATTGTTGGGGTAAAACCTAAAGGGAAAGACCTAGCACCAAATCCAATTTGCCATCTGATCTAACTTCTGGAGGCAGTCAAAATGAGCCTTAGAATTCTTCCCTACCTTATTCCTGTGCTGAGATACAGGCTGCTCCAACCTGCTGTAAAATGCTTGATTTCGAGAGTGAGCGAAACTAATGAAAACATTGTTGGGGTAAAACCTAAAGGGAAAGACCTAGCACCAAATCCAATTTGCCATCTGATCTAACTTCTGGAGGCAGTCAAAATGAGCATTTGAATTCTTCCCTACCTTATTCCTGTGCTGAGATACAGGCTGCTCCAACCTGCTGTAAAATGCTTGATTTCGAGAGTGAGCGAAACTAATGAAAACATTGTTGGGGTAAAACCTAAAGGGAAAGACCTAGCACCAAATCCAATTTGCCATCTGATCTAACTTCTGGAGGCAGTCAAAATGATCCTTAGAATTCTTCCCTACCTTATTCCTGTGCTGAGATACAGGCTGCTCCAACCTGCTGTAAAATGCTTGATTTCGAGAGTGAGCGAAACTAATGAAAACATTGTTGGGGTAAAACCTAAAGGGAAAGACCTAGCACCAAATCCAATTTGCCATCTGATCTAACTTCTGGAGGCAGTCAAAATGAGCCTTAGAATTCTTCCCTACCTTATTCCTGTGCTGAGATACAGGCTGCTCCAACCTGCTGTAAAATGCTTGATTTCGAGAGTGAGCGAAACTAATGAAAACATTGTTGGGGTAAAACCTAAAGGGAAAGACCTAGCACCAAATCCAATTTGCCATCTGATCTAACTTCTGGAGGCAGTCAAAATGAGCATTTCAATTCTTCCCTACCTTATTCCTGTGCTGAGATACAGGCTGCTCCAACCTGCTGTAAAATGCTTGATTTCGAGAGTGAGCGAAACTAATGAAAACATTGTTGGGGTAAAACCTAAAGGGAAAGACCTAGCACCAAATCCAATTTGCCATCTGATCTAACTTCTGGAGGCAGTCAAAATGAGCATTTCAATTCTTCCCTACCTTATTCCTGTGCTGAGATACAGGCTGCTCCAACCTGCTGTAAAATGCTTGATTTCGAGAGTGAGCGAAACTAATGAAAACATTGTTGGGGTAAAACCTAAAGGGAAAGACCTAGCACCAAATCCAATTTGCCATCTGATCTAACTTCTGGAGGCAGTCAAAATGAGCCTTAGAATTCTTCCCTACCTTATTCCTGTGCTGAGATACAGGCTGCTCCAACCTGCTGTAAAATGCTTGATTTCGAGAGTGAGCGAAACTAATGAAAACATTGTTGGGGTAAAACCTAAAGGGAAAGACCTAGCACCAAATCCAATTTGCCATCTGATCTAACTTCTGGAGGCAGTCAAAATGATCCTTAGAATTCTTCCCTACCTTATTCCTGTGCTGAGATACAGGCTGCTCCAACCTGCTGTAAAATGCTTGATTTCGAGAGTGAGCGAAACTAATGAAAACATTGTTGGGGTAAAACCTAAAGGGAAAGACCTAGCACCAAATCCAATTTGCCATCTGATCTAACTTCTGGAGGCAGTCAAAATGAGCCTTAGAATTCTTCCCTACCTTATTCCTGTGCTGAGATACAGGCTGCTCCAACCTGCTGTAAAATGCTTGATTTCGAGAGTGAGCGAAACTAATGAAAACATTGTTGGGGTAAAACCTAAAGGGAAAGACCTAGCACCAAATCCAATTTGCCATCTGATCTAACTTCTGGAGGCAGTCAAAATGATCCTTAGAATTCTTCCCTACCTTATTCCTGTGCTGAGATACAGGCTGCTCCAACCTGCTGTAAAATGCTTGATTTCGAGAGTGAGCGAAACTAATGAAAACATTGTTGGGGTAAAACCTAAAGGGAAAGACCTAGCACCAAATCCAATTTGCCATCTGATCTAACTTCTGGAGGCAGTCAAAATGAGCCTTAGAATTCTTCCCTACCTTATTCCTGTGCTGAGATACAGGCTGCTCCAACCTGCTGTAAAATGCTTGATTTCGAGAGTGAGCGAAACTAATGAAAACATTGTTGGGGTAAAACCTAAAGGGAAAGACCTAGCACCAAATCCAATTTGCCATCTGATCTAACTTCTGGAGGCAGTCAAAATGATCCTTAGAATTCTTCCCTACCTTATTCCTGTGCTGAGATACAGGCTGCTCCAACCTGCTGTAAAATGCTTGATTTCGAGAGTGAGCGAAACTAATGAAAACATTGTTGGGGTAAAACCTAAAGGGAAAGACCTAGCACCAAATCCAATTTGCCATCTGATCTAACTTCTGGAGGCAGTCAAAATGAGCCTTAGAATTCTTCCCTACCTTATTCCTGTGCTGAGATACAGGCTGCTCCAACCTGCTGTAAAATGCTTGATTTCGAGAGTGAGCGAAACTAATGAAAACATTGTTGGGGTAAAACCTAAAGGGAAAGACCTAGCACCAAATCCAATTTGCCATCTGATCTAACTTCTGGAGGCAGTCAAAATGATCCTTAGAATTCTTCCCTACCTTATTCCTGTGCTGAGATACAGGCTGCTCCAACCTGCTGTAAAATGCTTGATTTCGAGAGTGAGCGAAACTAATGAAAACATTGTTGGGGTAAAACCTAAAGGGAAAGACCTAGCACCAAATCCAATTTGCCATCTGATCTAACTTCTGGAGGCAGTCAAAATGAGCCTTAGAATTCTTCCCTACCTTATTCCTGTGCTGAGATACAGGCTGCTCCAACCTGCTGTAAAATGCTTGATTTCGAGAGTGAGCGAAACTAATGAAAACATTGTTGGGGTAAAACCTAAAGGGAAAGACCTAGCACCAAATCCAATTTGCCATCTGATCTAACTTCTGGAGGCAGTCAAAATGAGCCTTAGAATTCTTCCCTACCTTATTCCTGTGCTGAGATACAGGCTGCTCCAACCTGCTGTAAAATGCTTGATTTCGAGAGTGAGCGAAACTAATGAAAACATTGTTGGGGTAAAACCTAAAGGGAAAGACCTAGCACCAAATCCAATTTGCCATCTGATCTAACTTCTGGAGGCAGTCAAAATGAGCCTTAGAATTCTTCCCTACCTTATTCCTGTGCTGAGATACAGGCTGCTCCAACCTGCTGTAAAATGCTTGATTTCGAGAGTGAGCGAAACTAATGAAAACATTGTTGGGGTAAAACCTAAAGGGAAAGACCTAGCACCAAATCCAATTTGCCATCTGATCTAACTTCTGGAGGCAGTCAAAATGAGCCTTAGAATTCTTCCCTACCTTATTCCTGTGCTGAGATACAGGCTGCTCCAACCTGCTGTAAAATGCTTGATTTCGAGAGTGAGCGAAACTAATGAAAACATTGTTGGGGTAAAACCTAAAGGGAAAGACCTAGCACCAAATCCAATTTGCCATCTGATCTAACTTCTGGAGGCAGTCAAAATGAGCCTTAGAATTCTTCCCTACCTTATTCCTGTGCTGAGATACAGGCTGCTCCAACCTGCTGTAAAATGCTTGATTTCGAGAGTGAGCGAAACTAATGAAAACATTGTTGGGGTAAAACCTAAAGGGAAAGACCTAGCACCAAATCCAATTTGCCATCTGATCTAACTTCTGGAGGCAGTCAAAATGAGCCTTAGAATTCTTCCCTACCTTATTCCTGTGCTGAGATACAGGCTGCTCCAACCTGCTGTAAAATGCTTGATTTCGAGAGTGAGCGAAACTAATGAAAACATTGTTGGGGTAAAACCTAAAGGGAAAGACCTAGCACCAAATCCAATTTGCCATCTGATCTAACTTCTGGAGGCAGTCAAAATGAGCCTTAGAATTCTTCCCTACCTTATTCCTGTGCTGAGATACAGGCTGCTCCAACCTGCTGTAAAATGCTTGATTTCGAGAGTGAGCGAAACTAATGAAAACATTGTTGGGGTAAAACCTAAAGGGAAAGACCTAGCACCAAATCCAATTTGCCATCTGATCTAACTTCTGGAGGCAGTCAAAATGATCCTTAGAATTCTTCCCTACCTTATTCCTGTGCTGAGATACAGGCTGCTCCAACCTGCTGTAAAATGCTTGATTTCGAGAGTGAGCGAAACTAATGAAAACATTGTTGGGGTAAAACCTAAAGGGAAAGACCTAGCACCAAATCCAATTTGCCATCTGATCTAACTTCTGGAGGCAGTCAAAATGAGCCTTAGAATTCTTCCCTACCTTATTCCTGTGCTGAGATACAGGCTGCTCCAACCTGCTGTAAAATGCTTGATTTCGAGAGTGAGCGAAACTAATGAAAACATTGTTGGGGTAAAACCTAAAGGGAAAGACCTAGCACCAAATCCAATTTGCCATCTGATCTAACTTCTGGAGGCAGTCAAAATGATCCTTAGAATTCTTCCCTACCTTATTCCTGTGCTGAGATACAGGCTGCTCCAACCTGCTGTAAAATGCTTGATTTCGAGAGTGAGCGAAACTAATGAAAACATTGTTGGGGTAAAACCTAAAGGGAAAGACCTAGCACCAAATCCAATTTGCCATCTGATCTAACTTCTGGAGGCAGTCAAAATGAGCCTTAGAATTCTTCCCTACCTTATTCCTGTGCTGAGATACAGGCTGCTCCAACCTGCTGTAAAATGCTTGATTTCGAGAGTGAGCGAAACTAATGAAAACATTGTTGGGGTAAAACCTAAAGGGAAAGACCTAGCACCAAATCCAATTTGCCATCTGATCTAACTTCTGGAGGCAGTCAAAATGAGCCTTAGAATTCTTCCCTACCTTATTCCTGTGCTGAGATACAGGCTGCTCCAACCTGCTGTAAAATGCTTGATTTCGAGAGTGAGCGAAACTAATGAAAACATTGTTGGGGTAAAACCTAAAGGGAAAGACCTAGCACCAAATCCAATTTGCCATCTGATCTAACTTCTGGAGGCAGTCAAAATGAGCCTTAGAATTCTTCCCTACCTTATTCCTGTGCTGAGATACAGGCTGCTCCAACCTGCTGTAAAATGCTTGATTTCGAGAGTGAGCGAAACTAATGAAAACATTGTTGGGGTAAAACCTAAAGGGAAAGACCTAGCACCAAATCCAATTTGCCATCTGATCTAACTTCTGGAGGCAGTCAAAACGATCCTTAGAATTCTTCCCTACCTTATTCCTGTGCTGAGATACAGGCTGCTCCAACCTGCTGTAAAATGCTTGATTTAGAGAGTGAGCGAAACTAATGAAAACATTGTTGGGGTAAAACCTAAAGGGAAAGACCTAGCACCAAATCCAATTTGCCATCTGATCTAACTTCTGGAGGCAGTCAAAATGAGCCTTAGAATTCTTCCCTACCTTATTCCTGTGCTGAGATACAGGCTGCTCCAACCTGCTGTAAAATGCTTGATTTCGAGAGTGAGCGAAACTAATGAAAACATTGTTGGGGTAAAACCTAAAGGGAAAGACCTAGCACCAAATCCAATTTGCCATCTGATCTAACTTCTGGAGGCAGTCAAAATGATCCTAAGAATTCTTCCCTACCTTATTCCTGTGCTGAGATACAGGCTGCTCCAACCTGCTGTAAAATGCTTGATTTCGAGAGTGAGCAAAACTAATGAAAACATTGTTGGGGTAAAACCTAAAGGGAAAGACCTAGCACCAAATCCAATTTGCCATCTGATCTAACTTCTGGAGGCAGTCAAAATGATCCTTAGAATTCTTCCCTACCTTATTCCTGTGCTGAGATACAGGCTGCTCCAACCTGCTGTAAAATGCTTGATTTCGAGAGTGAGCGAAACTAATGAAAACATTGTTGGGGTAAAACCTAAAGGGAAAGACCTAGCACCAAATCCAATTTGCCATCTGATCTAACTTCTGGAGGCAGTCAAAATGAGCCTTAGAATTCTTCCCTACCTTATTCCTGTGCTGAGATACAGGCTGCTCCAACCTGCTGTAAAATGCTTGATTTCGAGAGTGAGCGAAACTAATGAAAACATTGTTGGGGTAAAACCTAAAGGGAAAGACCTAGCACCAAATCCAATTTGCCATCTGATCTAACTTCTGGAGGCAGTCAAAATGAGCCTTAGAATTCTTCCCTACCTTATTCCTGTGCTGAGATACAGGCTGCTCCAACCTGCTGTAAAATGCTTGATTTCGAGAGTGAGCGAAACTAATGAAAACATTGTTGGGGTAAAACCTAAAGGGAAAGACCTAGCACCAAATCCAATTTGCCATCTGATCTAACTTCTGGAGGCAGTCAAAATGAGCCTTAGAATTCTTCCCTACCTTATTCCTGTGCTGAGATACAGGCTGCTCCAACCTGCTGTAAAATGCTTGATTTCGAGAGTGAGCGAAACTAATGAAAACATTGTTGGGGTAAAACCTAAAGGGAAAGACCTAGCACCAAATCCAATTTGCCATCTGATCTAACTTCTGGAGGCAGTCAAAATGAGCCTTAGAATTCTTCCCTACCTTATTCCTGTGCTGAGATACAGGCTGCTCCAACCTGCTGTAAAATGCTTGATTTCGAGAGTGAGCGAAACTAATGAAAACATTGTTGGGGTAAAACCTAAAGGGAAAGACCTAGCACCAAATCCAATTTGCCATCTGATCTAACTTCTGGAGGCAGTCAAAATGAGCCTTAGAATTCTTCCCTACCTTATTCCTGTGCTGAGATACAGGCTGCTCCAACCTGCTGTAAAATGCTTGATTTCGAGAGTGAGCGAAACTAATGAAAACATTGTTGGGGTAAAACCTAAAGGGAAAGACCTAGCACCAAATCCAATTTGCCATCTGATCTAACTTCTGGAGGCAGTCAAAATGAGCCTTAGAATTCTTCCCTACCTTATTCCTGTGCTGAGATACAGGCTGCTCCAACCTGCTGTAAAATGCTTGATTTCGAGAGTGAGCGAAACTAATGAAAACATTGTTGGGGTAAAACCTAAAGGGAAAGACCTAGCACCAAATCCAATTTGCCATCTGATCTAACTTCTGGAGGCAGTCAAAATGAGCCTTAGAATTCTTCCCTACCTTATTCCTGTGCTGAGATACAGGCTGCTCCAACCTGCTGTAAAATGCTTGATTTCGAGAGTGAGCGAAACTAATGAAAACATTGTTGGGGTAAAACCTAAAGGGAAAGACCTAGCACCAAATCCAATTTGCCATCTGATCTAACTTCTGGAGGCAGTCAAAATGAGCCTTAGAATTCTTCCCTACCTTATTCCTGTGCTGAGATACAGGCTGCTCCAACCTGCTGTAAAATGCTTGATTTCGAGAGTGAGCGAAACTAATGAAAACATTGTTGGGGTAAAACCTAAAGGGAAAGACCTAGCACCAAATCCAATTTGCCATCTGATCTAACTTCTGGAGGCAGTCAAAATGATCCTTAGAATTCTTCCCTACCTTATTCCTGTGCTGAGATACAGGCTGCTCCAACCTGCTGTAAAATGCTTGATTTCGAGAGTGAGCGAAACTAATGAAAACATTGTTGGGGTAAAACCTAAAGGGAAAGACCTAGCACCAAATCCAATTTGCCATCTGATCTAACTTCTGGAGGCAGTCAAAATGATCCTTAGAATTCTTCCCTACCTTATTCCTGTGCTGAGATACAGGCTGCTCCAACCTGCTGTAAAATGCTTGATTTCGAGAGTGAGCGAAACTAATGAAAACATTGTTGGGGTAAAACCTAAAGGGAAAGACCTAGCACCAAATCCAATTTGCCATCTGATCTAACTTCTGGAGGCAGTCAAAATGAGCCTTAGAATTCTTCCCTACCTTATTCCTGTGCTGAGATACAGGCTGCTCCAACCTGCTGTAAAATGCTTGATTTCGAGAGTGAGCGAAACTAATGAAAACATTGTTGGGGTAAAACCTAAAGGGAAAGACCTAGCACCAAATCCAATTTGCCATCTGATCTAACTTCTGGAGGCAGTCAAAATGATCCTTAGAATTCTTCCCTACCTTATTCCTGTGCTGAGATACAGGCTGCTCCAACCTGCTGTAAAATGCTTGATTTCGAGAGTGAGCGAAACTAATGAAAACATTGTTGGGGTAAAACCTAAAGGGAAAGACCTAGCACCAAATCCAATTTGCCATCTGATCTAACTTCTGGAGGCAGTCAAAATGAGCCTTAGAATTCTTCCCTACCTTATTCCTGTGCTGAGATACAGGCTGCTCCAGCCTGCCGTAAAATGCTTGATTTCGAGAGTGAGCGAAACTAATGAAAACATTGTTGGGGTAAAACCTAAAGGGAAAGACCTAGCACCAAATCCAATTTGCCATCTGATCTAACTTCTGGAGGCAGTCAAAATGATCCTTAGAATTCTTCCCTACCTTATTCCTGTGCTGAGATACAGGCTGCTCCAACCTGCTGTAAAATGCTTGATTTTGAGAGTGAGCGAAACTAATGAAAACATTGTTGGGGTAAAACCTAAAGGGAAAGACCTAGCACCAAATCCAATTTGCCATCTGATCTAACTTCTGGAGGCAGTCAAAATGAGCCTTAGAATTCTTCCCTACCTTATTCCTGTGCTGAGATACAGGCTGCTCCAACCTGCTGTAAAATGCTTGATTTCGAGAGTGAGCGAAACTAATGAAAACATTGTTGGGGTAAAACCTAAAGGGAAAGACCTAGCACCAAATCCAATTTGCCATCTGATCTAACTTCTGGAGGCAGTCAAAATGAGCCTTAGAATTCTTCCCTACCTTATTCCTGTGCTGAGATACAGGCTGCTCCAACCTGCTGTAAAATGCTTGATTTCGAGAGTGAGCGAAACTAATGAAAACATTGTTGGGGTAAAACCTAAAGGGAAAGACCTAGCACCAAATCCAATTTGCCATCTGATCTAACTTCTGGAGGCAGTCAAAATGAGCCTTAGAATTCTTCCCTACCTTATTCCTGTGCTGAGATACAGGCTGCTCCAACCTGCTGTAAAATGCTTGATTTCGAGAGTGAGCGAAACTAATGAAAACATTGTTGGGGTAAAACCTAAAGGGAAAGACCTAGCACCAAATCCAATTTGCCATCTGATCTAACTTCTGGAGGCAGTCAAAATGAGCCTTAGAATTCTTCCCTACCTTATTCCTGTGCTGAGATACAGGCTGCTCCAACCTGCTGTAAAATGCTTGATTTCGAGAGTGAGCGAAACTAATGAAAACATTGTTGGGGTAAAACCTAAAGGGAAAGACCTAGCACCAAATCCAATTTGCCATCGGATCTAACTTCTGGAGGCAGTCAAAATGAGCCTTAGAATTCTTCCCTACCTTATTCCTGTGCTGAGATACAGGCTGCTCCAACCTGCTGTAAAATGCTTGATTTCGAGAGTGAGCGAAACTAATGAAAACATTGTTGGGGTAAAACCTAAAGGGAAAGACCTAGCACCAAATCCAATTTGCCATCTGATCTAACTTCTGGAGGCAGTCAAAATGATCCTTAGAATTCTTCCCTACCTTATTCCTGTGCTGAGATACAGGCTGCTCCAACCTGCTGTAAAATGCTTGATTTCGAGAGTGAGCGAAACTAATGAAAACATTGTTGGGGTAAAACCTAAAGGGAAAGACCTAGCACCAAATCCAATTTGCCATCTGATCTAACTTCTGGAGGCAGTCAAAATGAGCCTTAGAATTCTTCCCTACCTTATTCCTGTGCTGAGATACAGGCTGCTCCAACCTGCTGTAAAATGCTTGATTTCGAGAGTGAGCGAAACTAATGAAAACATTGTTGGGGTAAAACCTAAAGGGAAAGACCTAGCACCAAATCCAATTTGCCATCTGATCTAACTTCTGGAGGCAGTCAAAATGAGCCTTAGAATTCTTCCCTACCTTATTCCTGTGCTGAGATACAGGCTGCTCCAACCTGCTGTAAAATGCTTGATTTCGAGAGTGAGCGAAACTAATGAAAACATTGTTGGGGTAAAACCTAAAGGGAAAGACCTAGCACCAAATCCAATTTGCCATCGGATCTAACTTCTGGAGGCAGTCAAAATGAGCCTTAGAATTCTTCCCTACCTTATTCCTGTGCTGAGATACAGGCTGCTCCAACCTGCTGTAAAATGCTTGATTTCGAGAGTGAGCGAAACTAATGAAAACATTGTTGGGGTAAAACCTAAAGGGAAAGACCTAGCACCAAATCCAATTTGCCATCTGATCTAACTTCTGGAGGCAGTCAAAATGATCCTTAGAATTCTTCCCTACCTTATTCCTGTGCTGAGATACAGGCTGCTCCAACCTGCTGTAAAATGCTTGATTTCGAGAGTGAGCGAAACTAATGAAAACATTGTTGGGGTAAAACCTAAAGGGAAAGACCTAGCACCAAATCCAATTTGCCATCTGATCTAACTTCTGGAGGCAGTCAAAATGAGCCTTAGAATTCTTCCCTACCTTATTCCTGTGCTGAGATACAGGCTGCTCCAACCTGCTGTAAAATGCTTGATTTCGAGAGTGAGCGAAACTAATGAAAACATTGTTGGGGTAAAACCTAAAGGGAAAGACCTAGCACCAAATCCAATTTGCCATCTGATCTAACTTCTGGAGGCAGTCAAAATGAGCCTTAGAATTCTTCCCTACCTTATTCCTGTGCTGAGATACAGGCTGCTCCAACCTGCTGTAAAATGCTTGATTTCGAGAGTGAGCGAAACTAATGAAAACATTGTTGGGGTAAAACCTAAAGGGAAAGACCTAGCACCAAATCCAATTTGCCATCTGATCTAACTTCTGGAGGCAGTCAAAATGAGCCTTAGAATTCTTCCCTACCTTATTCCTGTGCTGAGATACAGGCTGCTCCAACCTGCTGTAAAATGCTTGATTTCGAGAGTGAGCGAAACTAATGAAAACATTGTTGGGGTAAAACCTAAAGGGAAAGACCTAGCACCAAATCCAATTTGCCATCTGATCTAACTTCTGGAGGCAGTCAAAATGAGCCTTAGAATTCTTCCCTACCTTATTCCTGTGCTGAGATACAGGCTGCTCCAACCTGCTGTAAAATGCTTGATTTCGAGAGTGAGCGAAACTAATGAAAACATTGTTGGGGTAAAACCTAAAGGGAAAGACCTAGCACCAAATCCAATTTGCCATCTGATCTAACTTCTGGAGGCAGTCAAAATGAGCCTTAGAATTCTTCCCTACCTTATTCCTGTGCTGAGATACAGGCTGCTCCAACCTGCTGTAAAATGCTTGATTTCGAGAGTGAGCGAAACTAATGAAAACATTGTTGGGGTAAAACCTAAAGGGAAAGACCTAGCTCCAAATCCAATTTGCCATCTGATCTAACTTCTGGAGGCAGTCAAAATGATCCTTAGAATTCTTCCCTACCTTATTCCTGTGCTGAGATACAGGCTGCTCCAACCTGCTGTAAAATGCTTGATTTCGAGAGTGAGCGAAACTAATGAAAACATTGTTGGGGTAAAACCTAAAGGGAAAGACCTAGCACCAAATCCAATTTGCCATCTGATCTAACTTCTGGAGGCAGTCAAAATGAGCCTTAGAATTCTTCCCTACCTTATTCCTGTGCTGAGATACAGGCTGCTCCAACCTGCTGTAAAATGCTTGATTTCGAGAGTGAGCGAAACTAATGAAAACATTGTTGGGGTAAAACCTAAAGGGAAAGACCTAGCACCAAATCCAATTTGCCATCTGATCTAACTTCTGGAGGCAGTCAAAATGAGCCTTAGAATTCTTCCCTACCTTATTCCTGTGCTGAGATACAGGCTGCTCCAACCTGCTGTAAAATGCTTGATTTCGAGAGTGAGCGAAACTAATGAAAACATTGTTGGGGTAAAACCTAAAGGGAAAGACCTAGCACCAAATCCAATTTGCCATCTGATCTAACTTCTGGAGGCAGTCAAAATGATCCTTAGAATTCTTCCCTACCTTATTCCTGTGCTGAGATACAGGCTGCTCCAACCTGCTGTAAAATGCTTGATTTCGAGAGTGAGCGAAACTAATGAAAACATTGTTGGGGTAAAACCTAAAGGGAAAGACCTAGCACCAAATCCAATTTGCCATCTGATCTAACTTCTGGAGGCAGTCAAAATGAGCCTTAGAATTCTTCCCTACCTTATTCCTGTGCTGAGATACAGGCTGCTCCAACCTGCTGTAAAATGCTTGATTTCGAGAGTGAGCGAAACTAATGAAAACATTGTTGGGGTAAAACCTAAAGGGAAAGACCTAGCACCAAATCCAATTTGCCATCTGATCTAACTTCTGGAGGCAGTCAAAATGATCCTTAGAATTCTTCCCTACCTTATTCCTGTGCTGAGATACAGGCTGCTCCAACCTGCTGTAAAATGCTTGATTTCGAGAGTGAGCGAAACTAATGAAAACATTGTTGGGGTAAAACCTAAAGGGAAAGACCTAGCACCAAATCCAATTTGCCATCTGATCTAACTTCTGGAGGCAGTCAAAATGAGCCTTAGAATTCTTCCCTACCTTATTCCTGTGCTGAGATACAGGCTGCTCCAACCTGCTGTAAAATGCTTGATTTCGAGAGTGAGCGAAACTAATGAAAACATTGTTGGGGTAAAACCTAAAGGGAAAGACCTAGCACCAAATCCAATTTGCCATCTGATCTAACTTCTGGAGGCAGTCAAAATGAGCCTTAGAATTCTTCCCTACCTTATTCCTGTGCTGAGATACAGGCTGCTCCAACCTGCTGTAAAATGCTTGATTTCGAGAGTGAGCGAAACTAATGAAAACATTGTTGGGGTAAAACCTAAAGGGAAAGACCTAGCACCAAATCCAATTTGCCATCTGATCTAACTTCTGGAGGCAGTCAAAATGAGCCTTAGAATTCTTCCCTACCTTATTCCTGTGCTGAGATACAGGCTGCTCCAACCTGCTGTAAAATGCTTGATTTCGAGAGTGAGCGAAACTAATGAAAACATTGTTGGGGTAAAACCTAAAGGGAAAGACCTAGCACCAAATCCAATTTGCCATCTGATCTAACTTCTGGAGGCAGTCAAAATGAGCCTTAGAATTCTTCCCTACCTTATTCCTGTGCTGAGATACAGGCTGCTCCAACCTGCTGTAAAATGCTTGATTTCGAGAGTGAGCGAAACTAATGAAAACATTGTTGGGGTAAAACCTAAAGGGAAAGACCTAGCACCAAATCCAATTTGCCATCTGATCTAACTTCTGGAGGCAGTCAAAATGAGCCTTAGAATTCTTCCCTACCTTATTCCTGTGCTGAGATACAGGCTGCTCCAACCTGCTGTAAAATGCTTGATTTCGAGAGTGAGCGAAACTAATGAAAACATTGTTGGGGTAAAACCTAAAGGGAAAGACCTAGCACCAAATCCAATTTGCCATCTGATCTAACTTCTGGAGGCAGTCAAAATGATCCTTAGAATTCTTCCCTACCTTATTCCTGTGCTGAGATACAGGCTGCTCCAACCTGCTGTAAAATGCTTGATTTCGAGAGTGAGCGAAACTAATGAAAACATTGTTGGGGTAAAACCTAAAGGGAAAGACCTAGCTCCAAATCCAATTTGCCATCTGATCTAACTTCTGGAGGCAGTCAAAATGATCCTTAGAATTCTTCCCTACCTTATTCCTGTGCTGAGATACAGGCTGCTCCAACCTGCTGTAAAATGCTTGATTTCGAGAGTGAGCGAAACTAATGAAAACATTGTTGGGGTAAAACCTAAAGGGAAAGACCTAGCACCAAATCCAATTTGCCATCTGATCTAACTTCTGGAGGCAGTCAAAATGAGCCTTAGAATTCTTCCCTACCTTATTCCTGTGCTGAGATACAGGCTGCTCCAACCTGCTGTAAAATGCTTGATTTCGAGAGTGAGCGAAACTAATGAAAACATTGTTGGGGTAAAACCTAAAGGGAAAGACCTAGCACCAAATCCAATTTGCCATCTGATCTAACTTCTGGAGGCAGTCAAAATGAGCCTTAGAATTCTTCCCTACCTTATTCCTGTGCTGAGATACAGGCTGCTCCAACCTGCTGTAAAATGCTTGATTTCGAGAGTGAGCGAAACTAATGAAAACATTGTTGGGGTAAAACCTAAAGGGAAAGACCTAGCACCAAATCCAATTTGCCATCTGATCTAACTTCTGGAGGCAGTCAAAATGATCCTTAGAATTCTTCCCTACCTTATTCCTGTGCTGAGATACAGGCTGCTCCAACCTGCTGTAAAATGCTTGATTTCGAGAGTGAGCGAAACTAATGAAAACATTGTTGGGGTAAAACCTAAAGGGAAAGACCTAGCACCAAATCCAATTTGCCATCTGATCTAACTTCTGGAGGCAGTCAAAATGAGCCTTAGAATTCTTCCCTACCTTATTCCTGTGCTGAGATACAGGCTGCTCCAACCTGCTGTAAAATGCTTGATTTCGAGAGTGAGCGAAACTAATGAAAACATTGTTGGGGTAAAACCTAAAGGGAAAGACCTAGCACCAAATCCAATTTGCCATCTGATCTAACTTCTGGAGGCAGTCAAAATGAGCCTTAGAATTCTTCCCTACCTTATTCCTGTGCTGAGATACAGGCTGCTCCAACCTGCTGTAAAATGCTTGATTTCGAGAGTGAGCGAAACTAATGAAAACATTGTTGGGGTAAAACCTAAAGGGAAAGACCTAGCACCAAATCCAATTTGCCATCTGATCTAACTTCTGGAGGCAGTCAAAATGAGCCTTAGAATTCTTCCCTACCTTATTCCTGTGCTGAGATACAGGCTGCTCCAACCTGCTGTAAAATGCTTGATTTCGAGAGTGAGCGAAACTAATGAAAACATTGTTGGGGTAAAACCTAAAGGGAAAGACCTAGCACCAAATCCAATTTGCCATCTGATCTAACTTCTGGAGGCAGTCAAAATGAGCCTTAGAATTCTTCCCTACCTTATTCCTGTGCTGAGATACAGGCTGCTCCAACCTGCTGTAAAATGCTTGATTTCGAGAGTGAGCGAAACTAATGAAAACATTGTTGGGGTAAAACCTAAAGGGAAAGACCTAGCACCAAATCCAATTTGCCATCTGATCTAACTTCTGGAGGCAGTCAAAATGATCCTTAGAATTCTTCCCTACCTTATTCCTGTGCTGAGATACAGGCTGCTCCAACCTGCTGTAAAATGCTTGATTTCGAGAGTGAGCGAAACTAATGAAAACATTGTTGGGGTAAAACCTAAAGGGAAAGACCTAGCACCAAATCCAATTTGCCATCTGATCTAACTTCTGGAGGCAGTCAAAATGAGCCTTAGAATTCTTCCCTACCTTATTCCTGTGCTGAGATACAGGCTGCTCCAACCTGCTGTAAAATGCTTGATTTCGAGAGTGAGCGAAACTAATGAAAACATTGTTGGGGTAAAACCTAAAGGGAAAGACCTAGCACCAAATCCAATTTGCCATCTGATCTAACTTCTGGAGGCAGTCAAAATGAGCCTTAGAATTCTTCCCTACCTTATTCCTGTGCTGAGATACAGGCTGCTCCAACCTGCTGTAAAATGCTTGATTTCGAGAGTGAGCGAAACTAATGAAAACATTGTTGGGGTAAAACCTAAAGGGAAAGACCTAGCACCAAATCCAATTTGCCATCTGATCTAACTTCTGGAGGCAGTCAAAATGAGCCTTAGAATTCTTCCCTACCTTATTCCTGTGCTGAGATACAGGCTGCTCCAACCTGCTGTAAAATGCTTGATTTCGAGAGTGAGCGAAACTAATGAAAACATTGTTGGGGTAAAACCTAAAGGGAAAGACCTAGCACCAAATGCAATTTGCCATCTGATCTAACTTCTGGAGGCAGTCAAAATGATCCTTAGAATTCTTCCCTACCTTATTCCTGTGCTGAGATACAGGCTGCTCCAACCTGCTGTAAAATGCTTGATTTCGAGAGTGAGCGAAACTAATGAAAACATTGTTGGGGTAAAACCTAAAGGGAAAGACCTAGCACCAAATCCAATTTGCCATCTGATCTAACTTCTGGAGGCAGTCAAAATGATCCTTAGAATTCTTCCCTACCTTATTCCTGTGCTGAGATACAGGCTGCTCCAACCTGCTGTAAAATGCTTGATTTCGAGAGTGAGCGAAACTAATGAAAACATTGTTGGGGTAAAACCTAAAGGGAAAGACCTAGCACCAAATCCAATTTGCCATCTGATCTAACTTCTGGAGGCAGTCAAAATGATCCTTAGAATTCTTCCCTACCTTATTCCTGTGCTGAGATACAGGCTGCTCCAACCTGCTGTAAAATGCTTGATTTCGAGAGTGAGCAAAACTAATGAAAACATTGTTGGGGTAAAACCTAAAGGGAAAGACCTAGCACCAAATCCAATTTGCCATCTGATCTAACTTCTGGAGGCAGTCAAAATGATCCTTAGAATTCTTCCCTACCTTATTCCTGTGCTGAGATACAGGCTGCTCCAACCTGCTGTAAAATGCTTGATTTCGAGAGTGAGCGAAACTAATGAAAACATTGTTGGGGTAAAACTTAAAGGGAAAGACCTAGCACCAAATCCAATTTGCCATCTGATCTAACTTCTGGAGGCAGTCAAAATGATCCTTAGAATTCTTCCCTACCTTATTCCTGTGCTGAGATACAGGCTGCTCCAACCTGCTGTAAAATGCTTGATTTCGAGAGTGAGCGAAACTAATGAAAACATTGTTGGGGTAAAACCTAAAGGGAAAGACCTAGCACCAAATCCAATTTGCCATCTGATCTAACTTCTGGAGGCAGTCAAAATGATCCTTAGAATTCTTCCCTACCTTATTCCTGTGCTGAGATACAGGCTGCTCCAACCTGCTGTAAAATGCTTGATTTCGAGAGTGAGCGAAACTAATGAAAACATTGTTGGGGTAAAACCTAAAGGGAAAGACCTAGCACCAAATCCAATTTGCCATCTGATCTAACTTCTGGAGGCAGTCAAAATGATCCTTAGAATTCTTCCCTACCTTATTCCTGTGCTGAGATACAGGCTGCTCCAACCTGCTGTAAAATGCTTGATTTCGAGAGTGAGCGAAACTAATGAAAACATTGTTGGGGTAAAACCTAAAGGGAAAGACCTAGCACCAAATCCAATTTGCCATCTGATCTAACTTCTGGAGGCAGTCAAAACGATCCTTAGAATTCTTCCCTACCTTATTCCTGTGCTGAGATACAGGCTGCTCCAACCTGCTGTAAAATGCTTGATTTCGAGAGTGAGCGAAACTAATGAAAACATTGTTGGGGTAAAACCTAAAGGGAAAGACCTAGCAC
Organism: Melanerpes formicivorus; assembly: GCF_026170545.1. Lineage (NCBI taxonomy): Eukaryota > Metazoa > Chordata > Aves > Piciformes > Picidae > Melanerpes > Melanerpes formicivorus. The sequence continues at coordinate 26,939 of NW_027144793.1, forward strand.
CAAATCCAATTTGCCATCTGATCTAACTTCTGGAGGCAGTCAAAATGAGCCTTAGAATTCTTCCCTACCTTATTCCTGTGCTGAGATACAGGCTGCTCCAACCTGCTGTAAAATGCTTGATTTCGAGAGTGAGCGAAACTAATGAAAACATTGTTGGGGTAAAACCTAAAGGGAAAGACCTAGCACCAAATCCAATTTGCCATCTGATCTAACTTCTGGAGGCAGTCAAAATGATCCTTAGAATTCTTCCCTACCTTATTCCTGTGCTGAGATACAGGCTGCTCCAACCTGCTGTAAAATGCTTGATTTCGAGAGTGAGCGAAACTAATGAAAACATTGTTGGGGTAAAACCTAAAGGGAAAGACCTAGCACCAAATCCAATTTGCCATCTGATCTAACTTCTGGAGGCAGTCAAAATGAGCCTTAGAATTCTTCCCTACCTTATTCCTGTGCTGAGATACAGGCTGCTCCAACCTGCTGTAAAATGCTTGATTTCGAGAGTGAGCGAAACTAATGAAAACATTGTTGGGGTAAAACCTAAAGGGAAAGACCTAGCACCAAATCCAATTTGCCATCTGATCTAACTTCTGGAGGCAGTCAAAATGAGCCTTAGAATTCTTCCCTACCTTATTCCTGTGCTGAGATACAGGCTGCTCCAACCTGCTGTAAAATGCTTGATTTCGAGAGTGAGCGAAACTAATGAAAACATTGTTGGGGTAAAACCTAAAGGGAAAGACCTAGCACCAAATCCAATTTGCCATCTGATCTAACTTCTGGAGGCAGTCAAAATGATCCTTAGAATTCTTCCCTACCTTATTCCTGTGCTGAGATACAGGCTGCTCCAACCTGCTGTAAAATGCTTGATTTCGAGAGTGAGCGAAACTAATGAAAACATTGTTGGGGTAAAACCTAAAGGGAAAGACCTAGCACCAAATCCAATTTGCCATCTGATCTAACTTCTGGAGGCAGTCAAAATGATCCTTAGAATTCTTCCCTACCTTATTCCTGTGCTGAGATACAGGCTGCTCCAACCTGCTGTAAAATGCTTGATTTCGAGAGTGAGCGAAACTAATGAAAACATTGTTGGGGTAAAACCTAAAGGGAAAGACCTAGCACCAAATCCAATTTGCCATCTGATCTAACTTCTGGAGGCAGTCAAAATGAGCCTTAGAATTCTTCCCTACCTTATTCCTGTGCTGAGATACAGGCTGCTCCAACCTGCTGTAAAATGCTTGATTTCGAGAGTGAGCGAAACTAATGAAAACATTGTTGGGGTAAAACCTAAAGGGAAAGACCTAGCACCAAATCCAATTTGCCATCTGATCTAACTTCTGGAGGCAGTCAAAATGAGCCTTAGAATTCTTCCCTACCTTATTCCTGTGCTGAGATACAGGCTGCTCCAACCTGCTGTAAAATGCTTGATTTCGAGAGTGAGCGAAACTAATGAAAACATTGTTGGGGTAAAACCTAAAGGGAAAGACCTAGCACCAAATGCAATTTGCCATCTGATCTAACTTCTGGAGGCAGTCAAAATGATCCTTAGAATTCTTCCCTACCTTATTCCTGTGCTGAGATACAGGCTGCTCCAACCTGCTGTAAAATGCTTGATTTCGAGAGTGAGCGAAACTAATGAAAACATTGTTGGGGTAAAACCTAAAGGGAAAGACCTAGCACCAAATCCAATTTGCCATCTGATCTAACTTCTGGAGGCAGTCAAAATGATCCTTAGAATTCTTCCCTACCTTATTCCTGTGCTGAGATACAGGCTGCTCCAACCTGCTGTAAAATGCTTGATTTCGAGAGTGAGCAAAACTAATGAAAACATTGTTGGGGTAAAACCTAAAGGGAAAGACCTAGCACCAAATCCAATTTGCCATCTGATCTAACTTCTGGAGGCAGTCAAAATGAGCCTTAGAATTCTTCCCTACCTTATTCCTGTGCTGAGATACAGGCTGCTCCAACCTGCTGTAAAATGCTTGATTTCGAGAGTGAGCGAAACTAATGAAAACATTGTTGGGGTAAAACCTAAAGGGAAAGACCTAGCACCAAATGCAATTTGCCATCTGATCTAACTTCTGGAGGCAGTCAAAATGAGCCTTAGAATTCTTCCCTACCTTATTCCTGTGCTGAGATACAGGCTGCTCCAACCTGCTGTAAAATGCTTGATTTCGAGAGTGAGCGAAACTAATGAAAACATTGTTGGGGTAAAACCTAAAGGGAAAGACCTAGCACCAAATCCAATTTGCCATCTGATCTAACTTCTGGAGGCAGTCAAAATGATCCTTAGAATTCTTCCCTACCTTATTCCTGTGCTGAGATACAGGCTGCTCCAACCTGCTGTAAAATGCTTGATTTCGAGAGTGAGCGAAACTAATGAAAACATTGTTGGGGTAAAACCTAAAGGGAAAGACCTAGCACCAAATCCAATTTGCCATCTGATCTAACTTCTGGAGGCAGTCAAAATGAGCCTTAGAATTCTTCCCTACCTTATTCCTGTGCTGAGATACAGGCTGCTCCAACCTGCTGTAAAATGCTTGATTTCGAGAGTGAGCGAAACTAATGAAAACATTGTTGGGGTAAAACCTAAAGGGAAAGACCTAGCACCAAATCCAATTTGCCATCTGATCTAACTTCTGGAGGCAGTCAAAATGAGCCTTAGAATTCTTCCCTACCTTATTCCTGTGCTGAGATACAGGCTGCTCCAACCTGCTGTAAAATGCTTGATTTCGAGAGTGAGCGAAACTAATGAAAACATTGTTGGGGTAAAACCTAAAGGGAAAGACCTAGCACCAAATCCAATTTGCCATCTGATCTAACTTCTGGAGGCAGTCAAAATGAGCCTTAGAATTCTTCCCTACCTTATTCCTGTGCTGAGATACAGGCTGCTCCAACCTGCTGTAAAATGCTTGATTTCGAGAGTGAGCGAAACTAATGAAAACATTGTTGGGGTAAAACCTAAAGGGAAAGACCTAGCACCAAATCCAATTTGCCATCTGATCTAACTTCTGGAGGCAGTCAAAATGATCCTTAGAATTCTTCCCTACCTTATTCCTGTGCTGAGATACAGGCTGCTCCAACCTGCTGTAAAATGCTTGATTTCGAGAGTGAGCGAAACTAATGAAAACATTGTTGGGGTAAAACCTAAAGGGAAAGACCTAGCACCAAATCCAATTTGCCATCTGATCTAACTTCTGGAGGCAGTCAAAATGAGCCTTAGAATTCTTCCCTACCTTATTCCTGTGCTGAGATACAGGCTGCTCCAACCTGCTGTAAAATGCTTGATTTCGAGAGTGAGCGAAACTAATGAAAACATTGTTGGGGTAAAACCTAAAGGGAAAGACCTAGCACCAAATCCAATTTGCCATCTGATCTAACTTCTGGAGGCAGTCAAAATGAGCCTTAGAATTCTTCCCTACCTTATTCCTGTGCTGAGATACAGGCTGCTCCAACCTGCTGTAAAATGCTTGATTTCGAGAGTGAGCGAAACTAATGAAAACATTGTTGGGGTAAAACCTAAAGGGAAAGACCTAGCACCAAATCCAATTTGCCATCTGATCTAACTTCTGGAGGCAGTCAAAATGATCCTTAGAATTCTTCCCTACCTTATTCCTGTGCTGAGATACAGGCTGCTCCAACCTGCTGTAAAATGCTTGATTTCGAGAGTGAGCAAAACTAATGAAAACATTGTTGGGGTAAAACCTAAAGGGAAAGACCTAGCACCAAATCCAATTTGCCATCTGATCTAACTTCTGGAGGCAGTCAAAATGAGCCTTAGAATTCTTCCCTACCTTATTCCTGTGCTGAGATACAGGCTGCTCCAACCTGCTGTAAAATGCTTGATTTCGAGAGTGAGCGAAACTAATGAAAACATTGTTGGGGTAAAACCTAAAGGGAAAGACCTAGCACCAAATCCAATTTGCCATCTGATCTAACTTCTGGAGGCAGTCAAAATGAGCCTTAGAATTCTTCCCTACCTTATTCCTGTGCTGAGATACAGGCTGCTCCAACCTGCTGTAAAATGCTTGATTTCGAGAGTGAGCGAAACTAATGAAAACATTGTTGGGGTAAAACCTAAAGGGAAAGACCTAGCACCAAATCCAATTTGCCATCTGATCTAACTTCTGGAGGCAGTCAAAATGAGCCTTAGAATTCTTCCCTACCTTATTCCTGTGCTGAGATACAGGCTGCTCCAACCTGCTGTAAAATGCTTGATTTCGAGAGTGAGCGAAACTAATGAAAACATTGTTGGGGTAAAACCTAAAGGGAAAGACCTAGCACCAAATCCAATTTGCCATCTGATCTAACTTCTGGAGGCAGTCAAAATGAGCCTTAGAATTCTTCCCTACCTTATTCCTGTGCTGAGATACAGGCTGCTCCAACCTGCTGTAAAATGCTTGATTTCGAGAGTGAGCGAAACTAATGAAAACATTGTTGGGGTAAAACCTAAAGGGAAAGACCTAGCACCAAATCCAATTTGCCATCTGATCTAACTTCTGGAGGCAGTCAAAATGAGCCTTAGAATTCTTCCCTACCTTATTCCTGTGCTGAGATACAGGCTGCTCCAACCTGCTGTAAAATGCTTGATTTCGAGAGTGAGCGAAACTAATGAAAACATTGTTGGGGTAAAACCTAAAGGGAAAGACCTAGCACCAAATCCAATTTGCCATCTGATCTAACTTCTGGAGGCAGTCAAAATGATCCTTAGAATTCTTCCCTACCTTATTCCTGTGCTGAGATACAGGCTGCTCCAACCTGCTGTAAAATGCTTGATTTCGAGAGTGAGCGAAACTAATGAAAACATTGTTGGGGTAAAACCTAAAGGGAAAGACCTAGCACCAAATCCAATTTGCCATCTGATCTAACTTCTGGAGGCAGTCAAAATGATCCTTAGAATTCTTCCCTACCTTATTCCTGTGCTGAGATACAGGCTGCTCCAACCTGCTGTAAAATGCTTGATTTCGAGAGTGAGCGAAACTAATGAAAACATTGTTGGGGTAAAACCTAAAGGGAAAGACCTAGCACCAAATCCAATTTGCCATCTGATCTAACTTCTGGAGGCAGTCAAAATGAGCCTTAGAATTCTTCCCTACCTTATTCCTGTGCTGAGATACAGGCTGCTCCAACCTGCTGTAAAATGCTTGATTTCGAGAGTGAGCAAAACTAATGAAAACATTGTTGGGGTAAAACCTAAAGGGAAAGACCTAGCACCAAATCCAATTTGCCATCTGATCTAACTTCTGGAGGCAGTCAAAATGATCCTTAGAATTCTTCCCTACCTTATTCCTGTGCTGAGATACAGGCTGCTCCAACCTGCTGTAAAATGCTTGATTTCGAGAGTGAGCGAAACTAATGAAAACATTGTTGGGGTAAAACCTAAAGGGAAAGACCTAGCACCAAATCCAATTTGCCATCTGATCTAACTTCTGGAGGCAGTCAAAATGAGCCTTAGAATTCTTCCCTACCTTATTCCTGTGCTGAGATACAGGCTGCTCCAACCTGCTGTAAAATGCTTGATTTCGAGAGTGAGCGAAA
>NW_027144794.1:0-32464 GCF_026170545.1 Melanerpes formicivorus
AGGTCTTTCCCTTTAGGTTTTACCCCAACAATGTTTTCATTAGTTTCGCTCACTCTCGAAATCAAGCATTTTACAGCAGGTTGGAGCAGCCTGTATCTCAGCACAGGAATAAGGTAGGGAAGAATTCAAATGCTCATTTTGACTGCCTCCAGAAGTTAGATCAGATGGCAAATTGGATTTGGTGCTAGGTCTTTCCCTTTAGGTTTTACCCCAACAATGTTTTCATTAGTTTCGCTCACTCTCGAAATCAAGCATTTTACAGCAGGTTGGAGCAGCCTGTATCTCAGCACAGGAATAAGGTAGGGAAGAATTCTAATGCTCATTTTGACTGCCTCCAGAAGTTAGATCAGATGGCAAATTGGATTTGGTGCTAGGTCTTTCCCTTTAGGTTTTACCCCAACAATGTTTTCATTAGTTTCGCTCACTCTCGAAATCAAGCATTTTACAGCAGGTTGGAGCAGCCTGTATCTCAGCACAGGAATAAGGTAGGGAAGAATTCTAAGGCTCATTTTGACTGCCTCCAGAAGTTAGATCAGATGGCAAATTGGATTTGGTGCTAGGTCTTTCCCTTTAGGTTTTACCCCAACAATGTTTTCATTAGTTTCGCTCACTCTCGAAATCAAGCATTTTACAGCAGGTTGGAGCAGCCTGTATCTCAGCACAGGAATAAGGTAGGGAAGAATTCAAATGCTCATTTTGACTGCCTCCAGAAGTTAGATCAGATGGCAAATTGGATTTGGTGCTAGGTCTTTCCCTTTAGGTTTTACCCCAACAATGTTTTCATTAGTTTCGCTCACTCTCGAAATCAAGCATTTTACAGCAGGTTGGAAGCAGCCTGTATCTCAGCACAGGAATAAGGTAGGGAAGAATTCTAAGGCTCATTTTGACTGCCTCCAGAAGTTAGATCAGATGGCAAATTGGATTTGGTGCTAGGTCTTTCCCTTTAGGTTTTACCCCAACAATGTTTTCATTAGTTTCGCTCACTCTCGAAATCAAGCATTTTACAGCAGGTTGGAGCAGCCTGTATCTCAGCACAGGAATAAGGTAGGGAAGAATTCTAAGGCTCATTTTGACTGCCTCCAGAAGTTAGATCAGATGGCAAATTGGATTTGGTGCTAGGTCTTTCCCTTTAGGTTTTACCCCCAACAATGTTTTCATTAGTTTCGCTCACTCTCGAAATCAAGCATTTTACAGCAGGTTGGAGCAGCCTGTATCTCAGCACAGGAATAAGGTAGGGAAGAATTCTGAGGCTCATTTTGACTGCCTCCAGAAGTTAGATCAGATGGCAAATTGGATTTGGTGCTAGGTCTTTCCCTTTAGGTTTTACCCCAACAATGTTTTCATTAGTTTCGCTCACTCTCGAAATCAAGCATTTTACAGCAGGTTGGAGCAGCCTGTATCTCAGCACAAGAATAAGGTAGGGAAGAATTCTAAGGATCATTTTGACTGCCTCCAGAAGTTAGATCAGATGGCAAATTGGATTTGGTGCTAGGTCTTTCCCTTTAGGTTTTACCCCAACAATGTTTTCATTAGTTTCGCTCACTCTCGAAATCAAGCATTTTACAGCAGGTTGGAGCAGCCTGTATCTCAGCACAGGAATAAGGTAGGGAAGAATTCTAAGGCTCATTTTGACTGCCTCCAGAAGTTAGATCAGAGATGGCAAATTGGATTTGGTGCTAGGTCTTTCCCTTTAGGTTTTACCCCAACAATGTTTTCATTAGTTTCGCTCACTCTCGAAATCAAGCATTTTACAGCAGGTTGGAGCAGCCTGTATCTCAGCACAGGAATAAGGTAGGGAAGAATTCTAAGGCTCATTTTGACGGCCTCCAGAAGTTAGATCAGATGGCAAATTGGATTTGGTGCTAGGTCTTTCCCTTTAGGTTTTACCCCAACAATGTTTTCATTAGTTTCGCTCACTCTCGAAATCAAGCATTTTACAGCAGGTTGGAGCAGCCTGTATCTCAGCACAGGAATAAGGTAGGGAAGAATTCAAAGGCTCATTTTGACTGCCTCCAGAAGTTAGATCAGATGGCAAATTGGATTTGGTGCTAGGTCTTTCCCTTTAGGTTTTACCCCAACAATGTTTTCATTAGTTTCGCTCACTCTCGAAATCAAGCATTTTACAGCAGGTTGGAGCAGCCTGTATCTCAGCACAGGAATAAGGTAGGGAAGAATTCTAAGGCTCATTTTGACTGCCTCCAGAAGTTAGATCAGATGGCAAATTGGATTTGGTGCTAGGTCTTTCCCTTTAGGTTTTACCCCAACAATGTTTTCATTAGTTTCGCTCACTCTCGAAATCAAGCATTTTACAGCAGGTTGGAGCAGCCTGTATCTCAGCACAGGAATAAGGTAGGGAAGAATTCTAAGGCTCATTTTGACTGCCTCCAGAAGTTAGATCAGATGGCAAATTGGATTTGGTGCTAGGTCTTTCCCTTTAGGTTTTACCCCAACAATGTTTTCATTAGTTTCGCTCACTCTCGAAATCAAGCATTTTACAGCAGGTTGGAGCAGCCTGTATCTCAGCACAGGAATAAGGTAGGGAAGAATTCTAAGGATCATTTTGACTGCCTCCAGAAGTTAGATCAGATGGCAAATTGGATTTGGTGCTAGGTCTTTCCCTTTAGGTTTTACCCCAACAATGTTTTCATTAGTTTCGCTCACTCTCGAAATCAAGCATTTTACAGCAGGTTGGAGCAGCCTGTATCTCAGCACAGGAATAAGGTAGGGAAGAATTCTAAGGCTCATTTTGACTGCCTCCAGAAGTTAGATCAGATGGCAAATTGGATTTGGTGCTAGGTCTTTCCCTTTAGGTTTTACCCCAACAATGTTTTCATTAGTTTCGCTCACTCTCGAAATCAAGCATTTTACAGCAGGTTGGAGCAGCCTGTATCTCAGCACAGGAATAAGGTAGGGAAGAATTCAAATGCTCATTTTGACTGCCTCCAGAAGTTAGATCAGATGGCAAATTGGATTTGGTGCTAGGTCTTTCCCTTTAGGTTTTACCCCAACAATGTTTTCATTAGTTTCGCTCACTCTCGAAATCAAGCATTTTACAGCAGGTTGGAGCAGCCTGTATCTCAGCACAGGAATAAGGTAGGGAAGAATTCTAAGGCTCATTTTGACTGCCTCCAGAAGTTAGATCAGATGGCAAATTGGATTTGGTGCTAGGTCTTTCCCTTTAGGTTTTACCCCAACAATGTTTTCATTAGTTTCGCTCACTCTCGAAATCAAGCATTTTACAGCAGGTTGGAGCAGCCTGTATCTCAGCACAGGAATAAGGTAGGGAAGAATTCTAAGGCTCATTTTGACTGCCTCCAGAAGTTAGATCAGATGGCAAATTGGATTTGGTGCTAGGTCTTTCCCTTTAGGTTTTACCCCAACAATGTTTTCATTAGTTTCGCTCACTCTCGAAATCAAGCATTTTACAGCAGGTTGGAGCAGCCTGTATCTCAGCACAGGAATAAGGTAGGGAAGAATTCTAAGGCTCATTTTGACTGCCTCCAGAAGTTAGATCAGATGGCAAATTGGATTTGGTGCTAGGTCTTTCCCTTTAGGTTTTACCCCAACAATGTTTTCATTAGTTTCGCTCACTCTCGAAATCAAGCATTTTACAGCAGGTTGGAGCAGCCTGTATCTCTGCACAGGAATAAGGTAGGGAAGAATTCTAAGGATCATTTTGACTGCCTCCAGAAGTTAGATCAGATGGCAAATTGGATTTGGTGCTAGGTCTTTCCCTTTAGGTTTTACCCCAACAATGTTTTCATTAGTTTCGCTCACTCTCGAAATCAAGCATTTTACAGCAGGTTGGAGCAGCCTGTATCTCAGCACAGGAATAAGGTAGGGAAGAATTCTAAGGATCATTTTGACTGCCTCCAGAAGTTAGATCAGATGGCAAATTGGATTTGGTGCTAGGTCTTTCCCTTTAGGTTTTACCCCAACAATGTTTTCATTAGTTTCGCTCACTCTCGAAATCAAGCATTTTACAGCAGGTTGGAGCAGCCTGTATCTCAGCACAGGAATAAGGTAGGGAAGAATTCTAAGGATCATTTTGACTGCCTCCAGAAGTTAGATCAGATGGCAAATTGGATTTGGTGCTAGGTCTTTCCCTTTAGGTTTTACCCCAACAATGTTTTCATTAGTTTCGCTCACTCTCGAAATCAAGCATTTTACAGCAGGTTGGAGCAGCCTGTATCTCAGCACAGGAATAAGGTAGGGAAGAATTCTAAGGCTCATTTTGACTGCCTCCAGAAGTTAGATCAGATGGCAAATTGGATTTGGTGCTAGGTCTTTCCCTTTAGGTTTTACCCCAACAATGTTTTCATTAGTTTCGCTCCCTCTCGAAATCAAGCATTTTACAGCAGGTTGGAGCAGCCTGTATCTCAGCGCAGGAATAAGGTAGGGAAGAATTCTAAGGATCATTTTGACTGCCTCCAGAAGTTAGATCAGATGGCAAATTGGATTTGGTGCTAGGTCTTTCCCTTTAGGTTTTACCCCAACAATGTTTTCATTAGTTTCGCTCACTCTCGAAATCAAGCATTTTACAGCAGGTTGGAGCAGCCTGTATCTCAGCACAGGAATAAGGTAGGGAAGAATTCTAAGGATCATTTTGACTGCCTCCAGAAGTTAGATCAGATGGCAAATTGGATTTGGTGCTAGGTCTTTCCCTTTAGGTTTTACCCCAACAATGTTTTCATTAGTTTCGCTCACTCTCGAAATCAAGCATTTTACAGCAGGTTGGAGCAGCCTGTATCTCAGCACAGGAATAAGGTAGGGAAGAATTCTAAGGCTCATTTTGACTGCCTCCAGAAGTTAGATCAGATGGCAAATTGGATTTGGTGCTAGGTCTTTCCCTTTAGGTTTTACCCCAACAATGTTTTCATTAGTTTCGCTCACTCTCGAAATCAAGCATTTTACAGCAGGTTGGAGCAGCCTGTATCTCAGCACAGGAATAAGGTAGGGAAGAATTCTAAGGATCATTTTGACTGCCTCCAGAAGTTAGATCAGATGGCAAATTGGATTTGGTGCTAGGTCTTTCCCTTTAGGTTTTACCCCAACAATGTTTTCATTAGTTTCGCTCACTCTCGAAATCAAGCATTTTACAGCAGGTTGGAGCAGCCTGTATCTCAGCACAGGAATAAGGTAGGGAAGAATTCTAAGGCTCATTTTGACTGCCTCCAGAAGTTAGATCAGATGGCAAATTGGATTTGGTGCTAGGTCTTTCCCTTTAGGTTTTACCCCAACAATGTTTTCATTAGTTTCGCTCACTCTCGAAATCAAGCATTTTACAGCAGGTTGGAGCAGCCTGTATCTCAGCACAGGAATAAGGTAGGGAAGAATTCTAAGGCTCATTTTGACTGCCTCCAGAAGTTAGATCAGATGGCAAATTGGATTTGGTGCTAGGTCTTTCCCTTTAGGTTTTACCCCAACAATGTTTTCATTAGTTTCGCTCACTCTCGAAATCAAGCATTTTACAGCAGGTTGGAGCAGCCTGTATCTCAGCACAGGAATAAGGTAGGGAAGAATTCTAAGGCTCATTTTGACTGCCTCCAGAAGTTAGATCAGATGGCAAATTGGATTTGGTGCTAGGTCTTTCCCTTTAGGTTTTACCCCAACAATGTTTTCATTAGTTTCGCTCACTCTCGAAATCAAGCATTTTACAGCAGGTTGGAGCAGCCTGTATCTCAGCACAGGAATAAGGTAGGGAAGAATTCTAAGGATCATTTTGACTGCCTCCAGAAGTTAGATCAGATGGCAAATTGGATTTGGTGCTAGGTCTTTCCCTTTAGGTTTTACCCCAACAATGTTTTCATTAGTTTCGCTCACTCTCGAAATCAAGCATTTTACAGCAGGTTGGAGCAGCCTGTATCTCAGCACAGGAATAAGGTAGGAAGAATTCTAAGGATCATTTTGACTGCCTCCAGAAGTTAGATCAGATGGCAAATTGGATTTGGTGCTAGGTCTTTCCCTTTAGGTTTTACCCCAACAATGTTTTCATTAGTTTCGCTCACTCTCGAAATCAAGCATTTTACAGCAGGTTGGAGCAGCCTGTATCTCAGCACAGGAATAAGGTAGGGAAGAATTCAAATGCTCATTTTGACTGCCTCCAGAAGTTAGATCAGATGGCAAATTGGATTTGGTGCTAGGTCTTTCCCTTTAGGTTTTACCTTCATTAGTTTCGCTCACTCTCGAAATCAAGCATTTTACAGCAGGTTGGAGCAGCCTGTATCTCAGCACAGGAATAAGGTAGGGGAAGAATTCTAAGGCTCATTTTGACTGCCTCCAGAAGTTAGATCAGATGGCAAATTGGATTTGGTGCTAGGTCTTTCCCTTTAGGTTTTACCCCAACAATGTTTTCATTAGTTTCGCTCACTCTCGAAATCAAGCATTTTACAGCAGGTTGGAGCAGCCTGTATCTCAGCACAGGAATAAGGTAGGGAAGAATTCTAAGGATCATTTTGACTGCCTCCAGAAGTTAGATCAGATGGCAAATTGGATTTGGTGCTAGGTCTTTCCCTTTAGGTTTTACCCCAACAATGTTTTCATTAGTTTCGCTCACTCTCGAAATCAAGCATTTTACAGCAGGTTGGAGCAGCCTGTATCTCAGCACAGGAATAAGGTAGGGAAGAATTCTAAGGCTCATTTTGACTGCCTCCAGAAGTTAGATCAGATGGCAAATTGGATTTGGTGCTAGGTCTTTCCCTTTAGGTTTTACCCCAACAATGTTTTCATTAGTTTCGCTCACTCTCGAAATCAAGCATTTTACAGCAGGTTGGAGCAGCCTGTATCTCAGCACAGGAATAAGGTAGGGAAGAATTCAAATGCTCATTTTGACTGCCTCCAGAAGTTAGATCAGATGGCAAATTGGATTTGGTGCTAGGTCTTTCCCTTTAGGTTTTACCCCAACAATGTTTTCATTAGTTTCGCTCACTCTCGAAATCAAGCATTTTACAGCAGGTTGGAGCAGCCTGTATCTCAGCACAGGAATAAGGTAGGGGAAGAATTCTAAGGCTCATTTTGACTGCCTCCAGAAGTTAGATCAGATGGCAAATTGGATTTGGTGCTAGGTCTTTCCCTTTAGGTTTTACCCCAACAATGTTTTCATTAGTTTCGCTCACTCTCGAAATCAAGCATTTTACAGCAGGTTGGAGCAGCCTGTATCTCAGCACAGGAATAAGGTAGGGAAGAATTCTAAGGCTCATTTTGACTGCCTCCAGAAGTTAGATCAGATGGCAAATTGGATTTGGTGCTAGGTCTTTCCCTTTAGGTTTTACCCCAACAATGTTTTCATTAGTTTCGCTCACTCTCGAAATCAAGCATTTTACAGCAGGTTGGAGCAGCCTGTATCTCAGCACAGGAATAAGGTAGGGAAGAATTCTGAGGCTCATTTTGACTGCCTCCAGAAGTTAGATCAGATGGCAAATTGGATTTGGTGCTAGGTCTTTCCCTTTAGGTTTTACCCCAACAATGTTTTCATTAGTTTCGCTCACTCTCGAAATCAAGCATTTTACAGCAGGTTGGAGCAGCCTGTATCTCAGCACAAGAATAAGGTAGGGAAGAATTCTAAGGATCATTTTGACTGCCTCCAGAAGTTAGATCAGATGGCAAATTGGATTTGGTGCTAGGTCTTTCCCTTTAGGTTTTACCCCAACAATGTTTTCATTAGTTTCGCTCACTCTCGAAATCAAGCATTTTACAGCAGGTTGGAGCAGCCTGTATCTCAGCACAGGAATAAGGTAGGGAAGAATTCTAAGGCTCATTTTGACTGCCTCCAGAAGTTAGATCAGATGGCAAATTGGATTTGGTGCTAGGTCTTTCCCTTTAGGTTTTACCCCAACAATGTTTTCATTAGTTTCGCTCACTCTCGAAATCAAGCATTTTACAGCAGGTTGGAGCAGCCTGTATCTCAGCACAGGAATAAGGTAGGGAAGAATTCTAAGGCTCATTTTGACGGCCTCCAGAAGTTAGATCAGATGGCAAATTGGATTTGGTGCTAGGTCTTTCCCTTTAGGTTTTACCCCAACAATGTTTTCATTAGTTTCGCTCACTCTCGAAATCAAGCATTTTACAGCAGGTTGGAGCAGCCTGTATCTCAGCACAGGAATAAGGTAGGGAAGAATTCAAAGGCTCATTTTGACTGCCTCCAGAAGTTAGATCAGATGGCAAATTGGATTTGGTGCTAGGTCTTTCCCTTTAGGTTTTACCCCAACAATGTTTTCATTAGTTTCGCTCACTCTCGAAATCAAGCATTTTACAGCAGGTTGGAGCAGCCTGTATCTCAGCACAGGAATAAGGTAGGGAAGAATTCTAAGGCTCATTTTGACTGCCTCCAGAAGTTAGATCAGATGGCAAATTGGATTTGGTGCTAGGTCTTTCCCTTTAGGTTTTACCCCAACAATGTTTTCATTAGTTTCGCTCACTCTCGAAATCAAGCATTTTACAGCAGGTTGGAGCAGCCTGTATCTCAGCACAGGAATAAGGTAGGGAAGAATTCTAAGGCTCATTTTGACTGCCTCCAGAAGTTAGATCAGATGGCAAATTGGATTTGGTGCTAGGTCTTTCCCTTTAGGTTTTACCCCAACAATGTTTTCATTAGTTTCGCTCACCTCTCGAAATCAAGCATTTTACAGCAGGTTGGAGCAGCCTGTATCTCAGCACAGGAATAAGGTAGGGAAGATTCTAAGGATCATTTTGACTGCCCTCCAGAAGTTAGATCAGATGGCAAATTGGATTTGGTGCTAGGTCTTTCCCTTTAGGTTTTACCCCCAACAATGTTTTCATTAGTTTCGCTCACTCTCGAAATCAAGCATTTTACAGCAGGTTGGAGCAGCCTGTATCTCAGCACAGGAATAAGGTAGGGAAGAATTCTAAGGCTCATTTTGACTGCCTCCAGAAGTTAGATCAGATGGCAAATTGGATTTGGTGCTAGGGTCTTTCCCTTTAGGTTTTACCCCAACAATGTTTTCATTAGTTTCGCTCACTCTCGAAATCAAGCATTTTACAGCAGGTTGGAGCAGCCTGTATCTCAGCACAGGAATAAGGTAGGGAAGAATTCAAATGCTCATTTTGACTGCCTCCAGAAGTTAGATCAGATGGCAAATTGGATTTGGTGCTAGGTCTTTCCCTTTAGGTTTTACCCCAACAATGTTTTCATTAGTTTCGCTCACTCTCGAAATCAAGCATTTTACAGCAGGTTGGAGCAGCCTGTATCTCAGCACAGGAATAAGGTAGGGAAGAATTCTAAGGCTCATTTTGACTGCCTCCCAGAAGTTAGATCAGATGGCAAATTGGATTTGGTGCTAGGTCTTTCCCTTTAGGTTTTACCCCAACAATGTTTTCATTAGTTTCGCTCACTCTCGAAATCAAGCATTTTACAGCAGGTTGGAGCAGCCTGTATCTCAGCACAGGAATAAGGTAGGGAAGAATTCTAAGGCTCATTTTGACTGCCTCCAGAAGTTAGATCAGATGGCAAATTGGATTTGGTGCTAGGTCTTTCCCTTTAGGTTTTACCCCAACAATGTTTTCATTAGTTTCGCTCACTCTCGAAATCAAGCATTTTACAGCAGGTTGGAGCAGCCTGTATCTCAGCACAGGAATAAGGTAGGGAAGAATTCTGAGGCTCATTTTGACTGCCTCCAGAAGTTAGATCAGATGGCAAATTGGATTTGGTGCTAGGTCTTTCCCTTTAGGTTTTACCCCAACAATGTTTTCATTAGTTTCGCTCACTCTCGAAATCAAGCATTTTACAGCAGGTTGGAGCAGCCTGTATCTCAGCACAAGAATAAGGTAGGGGAAGAATTCTAAGGATCATTTTGACTGCCTCCAGAAGTTAGATCAGATGGCAAATTGGATTTGGTGCTAGGTCTTTCCCTTTAGGTTTTACCCCAACAATGTTTTCATTAGTTTCGCTCACTCTCGAAATCAAGCATTTTACAGCAGGTTGGAGCAGCCTGTATCTCAGCACAGGAATAAGGTAGGGAAGAATTCTAAGGATCATTTTGACTGCCTCCAGAAGTTAGATCAGATGGCAAATTGGATTTGGTGCTAGGTCTTTCCCTTTAGGTTTTACCCCAACAATGTTTTTCATTAGTTTCGCTCACTCTCGAAATCAAGCATTTTACAGCAGGTTGGAGCAGCCTGTATCTCAGCACAGGAATAAGGTAGGGAAGAATTCTAAGGCTCATTTTGACGGCCTCCAGAAGTTAGATCAGATGGCAAATTGGATTTGGTGCTAGGTCTTTCCCTTTAGGTTTTACCCCAACAATGTTTTCATTAGTTTCGCTCACTCTCGAAATCAAGCATTTTACAGCAGGTTGGAGCAGCCTGTATCTCAGCACAGGAATAAGGTAGGGAAGAATTCTAAGGCTCATTTTGACTGCCTCCAGAAGTTAGATCAGATGGCAAATTGGATTTGGTGCTAGGTCTTTCCCTTTAGGTTTTACCCCAACAATGTTTTCATTAGTTTCGCTCACTCTCGAAATCAAGCATTTTACAGCAGGTTGGAGCAGCCTGTATCTCAGCACAGGAATAAGGTAGGGAAGAATTCTAAGGATCATTTTGACTGCCTCCAGAAGTTAGATCAGATGGCAAATTGGATTTGGTGCTAGGTCTTTCCCTTTAGGTTTTACCCCAACAATGTTTTCATTAGTTTCGCTCACTCTCGAAATCAAGCATTTTACAGCAGGTTGGAGCAGCCTGTATCTCAGCACAGGGAATAAGGTAGGGAAGAATTCTAAGGCTCATTTTGACTGCCTCCAGAAGTTAGATCAGATGGCAAATTGGATTTGGTGCTAGGTCTTTCCCTTTAGGTTTTACCCCAACAATGTTTTCATTAGTTTCGCTCACTCTCGAAATCAAGCATTTTACAGCAGGTTGGAGCAGCCTGTATCTCAGCACAGGAATAAGGTAGGGAAGAATTCTAAGGCTCATTTTGACTGCCTCCAGAAGTTAGATCAGATGGCAAATTGGATTTGGTGCTAGGTCTTTCCCTTTAGGTTTTACCCCAACAATGTTTTCATTAGTTTCGCTCACTCTCGAAATCAAGCATTTTACAGCAGGTTGGAGCAGCCTGTATCTCAGCACAGGAATAAGGTAGGGAAGAATTCTAAGGCTCATTTTGACTGCCTCCAGAAGTTAGATCAGATGGCAAATTGGATTTGGTGCTAGGTCTTTCCCTTTAGGTTTTACCCCAACAATGTTTTCATTAGTTTCGCTCACTCTCGAAATCAAGCATTTTACAGCAGGTTGGAGCAGCCTGTATCTCAGCACAGGAATAAGGTAGGGAAGAATTCTAAGGGCTCATTTTGACTGCCTCCAGAAGTTAGATCAGATGGCAAATTGGATTTGGTGCTAGGTCTTTCCCTTTAGGTTTTACCCCCAACAATGTTTTCATTAGTTTCGCTCACTCTCGAAATCAAGCATTTTACAGCAGGTTGGAGCAGCCTGTATCTCAGCACAGGAATAAGGTAGGGAAGAATTCTGAGGCTCATTTTGACTGCCTCCAGAAGTTAGATCAGATGGCAAATTGGATTTGGTGCTAGGTCTTTCCCTTTAGGTTTTACCCCAACAATGTTTTCATTAGTTTCGCTCACTCTCGAAATCAAGCATTTTACAGCAGGTTGGAGCAGCCTGTATCTCAGCACAAGAATAAGGTAGGGAAGAATTCTAAGGATCATTTTGACTGCCTCCAGAAGTTAGATCAGATGGCAAATTGGGATTTGGTGCTAGGTCTTTCCCTTTAGGTTTTACCCCCAACAATGTTTTCATTAGTTTCGCTCACTCTCGAAATCAAGCATTTTACAGCAGGTTGGAGCAGCCTGTATCTCAGCACAGGAATAAGGTAGGGAAGAATTCTAAGGCTCATTTTGACTGCCTCCAGAAGTTAGATCAGATGGCAAATTGGATTTGGTGCTAGGTCTTTCCCTTTAGGTTTTACCCCAACAATGTTTTCATTAGTTTCGCTCACTCTCGAAATCAAGCATTTTACAGCAGGTTGGAGCAGCCTGTATCTCAGCACAGGAATAAGGTAGGGAAGAATTCTAAGGCTCATTTTGACGGCCTCCAGAAGTTAGATCAGATGGCAAATTGGATTTGGTGCTAGGTCTTTCCTTTAGGTTTTACCCCAACAATGTTTTCATTAGTTTCGCTCACTCTCGAAATCAAGCATTTTACAGCAGGTTGGAGCAGCCTGTATCTCAGCACAGGAATAAGGTAGGGAAGAATTCAAAGGCTCATTTTGACTGCCTCCAGAAGTTAGATCAGATGGCAAATTGGATTTGGTGCTAGGTCTTTCCCTTTAGGTTTTACCCCAACAATGTTTTCATTAGTTTCGCTCACTCTCGAAATCAAGCATTTTACAGCAGGTTGGAGCAGCCTGTATCTCAGCACAGGAATAAGGTAGGGAAGAATTCTAAGGCTCATTTTGACTGCCTCCAGAAGTTAGATCAGATGGCAAATTGGATTTGGTGCTAGGTCTTTCCCTTTAGGTTTTACCCCAACAATGTTTTCATTAGTTTCGCTCACTCTCGAAATCAAGCATTTTACAGCAGGTTGGAGCAGCCTGTATCTCAGCACAGGAATAAGGTAGGGAAGAATTCTAAGGGCTCATTTTGACTGCCTCCAGAAGTTAGATCAGATGGCAAATTGGATTTGGTGCTAGGTCTTTCCCTTTAGGTTTTACCCCAACAATGTTTTCATTAGTTTCGCTCACTCTCGAAATCAAGCATTTTACAGCAGGTTGGAGCAGCCTGTATCTCAGCACAGGAATAAGGTAGGGAAGAATTCTAAGGATCATTTTGACTGCCTCCAGAAGTTAGATCAGATGGCAAATTGGATTTGGTGCTAGGTCTTTCCCTTTAGGTTTTACCCCAACAATGTTTTCATTAGTTTCGCTCACTCTCGAAATCAAGCATTTTACAGCAGGTTGGAGCAGCCTGTATCTCAGCACAGGAATAAGGTAGGGAAGAATTCTAAGGCTCATTTTGACTGCCTCCAGAAGTTAGATCAGATGGCAAATTGGATTTGGTGCTAGGTCTTTCCCTTTAGGTTTTACCCCAACAATGTTTTCATTAGTTTCGCTCACTCTCGAAATCAAGCATTTTACAGCAGGTTGGAGCAGCCTGTATCTCAGCACAGGAATAAGGTAGGGAAGAATTCAAATGCTCATTTTGACTGCCTCCAGAAGTTAGATCAGATGGCAAATTGGATTTGGTGCTAGGTCTTTCCCTTTAGGTTTTACCCCAACAATGTTTTCATTAGTTTCGCTCACTCTCGAAATCAAGCATTTTACAGCAGGTTGGAGCAGCCTGTATCTCAGCACAGGAATAAGGTAGGGAAGAATTCTAAGGCTCATTTTGACTGCCTCCAGAAGTTAGATCAGATGGCAAATTGGATTTGGTGCTAGGTCTTTCCCTTTAGGTTTTACCCCAACAATGTTTTCATTAGTTTCGCTCACTCTCGAAATCAAGCATTTTACAGCAGGTTGGAGCAGCCTGTATCTCAGCACAGGAATAAGGTAGGGAAGAATTCTAAGGCTCATTTTGACTGCCTCCAGAAGTTAGATCAGATGGCAAATTGGATTTGGTGCTAGGTCTTTCCCTTTAGGTTTTACCCCAACAATGTTTTCATTAGTTTCGCTCACTCTCGAAATCAAGCATTTTACAGCAGGTTGGAGCAGCCTGTATCTCAGCACAGGAATAAGGTAGGGAAGAATTCTGAGGCTCATTTTGACTGCCTCCAGAAGTTAGATCAGATGGCAAATTGGATTTGGTGCTAGGTCTTTCCCTTTAGGTTTTACCCCAACAATGTTTTCATTAGTTTCGCTCACTCTCGAAATCAAGCATTTTACAGCAGGTTGGAGCAGCCTGTATCTCAGCACAAGAATAAGGTAGGGAAGAATTCTAAGGATCATTTTGACTGCCTCCAGAAGTTAGATCAGATGGCAAATTGGATTTGGTGCTAGGTCTTTCCCTTTAGGTTTTACCCCAACAATGTTTTCATTAGTTTCGCTCACTCTCGAAATCAAGCATTTTACAGCAGGTTGGAGCAGCCTGTATCTCAGCACAGGAATAAGGTAGGGAAGAATTCTAAGGATCATTTTGACTGCCTCCAGAAGTTAGATCAGATGGCAAATTGGATTTGGTGCTAGGTCTTTCCCTTTAGGTTTTACCCCAACAATGTTTTCATTAGTTTCGCTCACTCTCGAAATCAAGCATTTTACAGCAGGTTGGAGCAGCCTGTATCTCAGCACAGGAATAAGGTAGGGAAGAATTCTAAGGCTCATTTTGACGGCCTCCAGAAGTTAGATCAGATGGCAAATTGGATTTGGTGCTAGGTCTTTCCCTTTAGGTTTTACCCCAACAATGTTTTCATTAGTTTCGCTCACTCTCGAAATCAAGCATTTTACAGCAGGTTGGAGCAGCCTGTATCTCAGCACAGGAATAAGGTAGGGAAGAATTCTAAGGCTCATTTTGACTGCCTCCAGAAGTTAGATCAGATGGCAAATTGGATTTGGTGCTAGGTCTTTCCCTTTAGGTTTTACCCCAACAATGTTTTCATTAGTTTCGCTCACTCTCGAAATCAAGCATTTTACAGCAGGTTGGAGCAGCCTGTATCTCAGCACAGGAATAAGGTAGGGAAGAATTCTAAGGATCATTTTGACTGCCTCCAGAAGTTAGATCAGATGGCAAATTGGATTTGGTGCTAGGTCTTTCCCTTTAGGTTTTACCCCCAACAATGTTTTCATTAGTTTCGCTCACTCTCGAAATCAAGCATTTTACAGCAGGTTGGAGCAGCCTGTATCTCAGCACAGGAATAAGGTAGGGAAGAATTCTAAGGCTCATTTTGACTGCCTCCAGAAGTTAGATCAGATGGCAAATTGGATTTGGTGCTAGGTCTTTCCCTTTAGGTTTTACCCCAACAATGTTTTCATTAGTTTCGCTCACTCTCGAAATCAAGCATTTTACAGCAGGTTGGAGCAGCCTGTATCTCAGCACAGGAATAAGGTAGGGAAGAATTCTAAGGCTCATTTTGACTGCCTCCAGAAGTTAGATCAGATGGCAAATTGGATTTGGTGCTAGGTCTTTCCCTTTAGGTTTTACCCCAACAATGTTTTCATTAGTTTCGCTCACTCTCGAAATCAAGCATTTTACAGCAGGTTGGAGCAGCCTGTATCTCAGCACAGGAATAAGGTAGGGAAGAATTCAAATGCTCATTTTGACTGCCTCCAGAAGTTAGATCAGATGGCAAATTGGATTTGGTGCTAGGTCTTTCCCTTTAGGTTTTACCCCAACAATGTTTTCATTAGTTTCGCTCACTCTCGAAATCAAGCATTTTACAGCAGGTTGGAGCAGCCTGTATCTCAGCACAGGAATAAGGTAGGGAAGAATTCTAAGGCTCATTTTGACTGCCTCCAGAAGTTAGATCAGATGGCAAATTGGATTTGGTGCTAGGTCTTTCCCTTTAGGTTTTACCCCAACAATGTTTTCATTAGTTTCGCTCACTCTCGAAATCAAGCATTTTACAGCAGGTTGGAGCAGCCTGTATCTCAGCACAGGAATAAGGTAGGGAAGAATTCTAAGGCTCATTTTGACTGCCTCCAGAAGTTAGATCAGATGGCAAATTGGATTTGGTGCTAGGTCTTTCCCTTTAGGTTTTACCCCAACAATGTTTTCATTAGTTTCGCTCACTCTCGAAATCAAGCATTTTACAGCAGGTTGGAGCAGCCTGTATCTCAGCACAGGAATAAGGTAGGGAAGAATTCTAAGGCTCATTTTGACTGCCTCCAGAAGTTAGATCAGATGGCAAATTGGATTTGGTGCTAGGTCTTTCCCTTTAGGTTTTACCCCAACAATGTTTTCATTAGTTTCGCTCACTCTCGAAATCAAGCATTTTACAGCAGGTTGGAGCAGCCTGTATCTCAGCACAGGAATAAGGTAGGGAAGAATTCTAAGGCTCATTTTGACTGCCTCCAGAAGTTAGATCAGATGGCAAATTGGATTTGGTGCTAGGTCTTTCCCTTTAGGTTTTACCCCCACAATGTTTTCATTAGTTTCGCTCACTCTCGAAATCAAGCATTTTACAGCAGGTTGGAGCAGCCTGTATCTCAGCACAGGAATAAGGTAGGGAAGAATTCTAAGGATCATTTTGACTGCCTCCAGAAGTTAGATCAGATGGCAAATTGGATTTGGTGCTAGGTCTTTCCCTTTAGGTTTTACCCCAACAATGTTTTCATTAGTTTCGCTCACTCTCGAAATCAAGCATTTTACAGCAGGTTGGAGCAGCCTGTATCTCAGCACAGGAATAAGGTAGGGAAGAATTCTAAGGCTCATTTTGACTGCCTCCAGAAGTTAGATCAGATGGCAAATTGGATTTGGTGCTAGGTCTTTCCCTTTAGGTTTTACCCCAACAATGTTTTCATTAGTTTCGCTCACTCTCGAAATCAAGCATTTTACAGCAGGTTGGAGCAGCCTGTATCTCAGCACAGGAATAAGGTAGGGAAGAATTCTAAGGCTCATTTTGACTGCCTCCAGAAGTTAGATCAGATGGCAAATTGGATTTGGTGCTAGGTCTTTCCCTTTAGGTTTTACCCCAACAATGTTTTCATTAGTTTCGCTCACTCTCGAAATCAAGCATTTTACAGCAGGTTGGAGCAGCCTGTATCTCAGCACAGGAATAAGGTAGGGAAGAATTCAAATGCTCATTTTGACTGCCTCCAGAAGTTAGATCAGATGGCAAATTGGATTTGGTGCTAGGTCTTTCCCTTTAGGTTTTACCCCCAACAATGTTTTCATTAGTTTCGCTCACTCTCGAAATCAAGCATTTTACAGCAGGTTGGAGCAGCCTGTATCTCAGCACAGGAATAAGGTAGGGAAGAATTCTAAGGATCATTTTGACTGCCTCCAGAAGTTAGATCAGATGGCAAATTGGATTTGGTGCTAGGTCTTTCCCTTTAGGTTTTACCCCCAACAATGTTTTCATTAGTTTCGCTCACTCTCGAAATCAAGCATTTTACAGCAGGTTGGAGCAGCCTGTATCTCAGCACAGGAATAAGGTAGGGAAGAATTCTAAGGCTCATTTTGACTGCCTCCAGAAGTTAGATCAGATGGCAAATTGGATTTGGTGCTAGGTCTTTCCCTTTAGGTTTTACCCCAACAATGTTTTCATTAGTTTCGCTCACTCTCGAAATCAAGCATTTTACAGCAGGTTGGAGCAGCCTGTATCTCAGCACAGGAATAAGGTAGGGAAGAATTCTAAGGCTCATTTTGACTGCCTCCAGAAGTTAGATCAGATGGCAAATTGGATTTGGTGCTAGGTCTTTCCCTTTAGGTTTTACCCCAACAATGTTTTCATTAGTTTCGCTCACTCTCGAAATCAAGCATTTTACAGCAGGTTGGAGCAGCCTGTATCTCAGCACAGGAATAAGGTAGGGAAGAATTCTAAGGATCATTTTGACTGCCTCCAGAAGTTAGATCAGATGGCAAATTGGATTTGGTGCTAGGTCTTTCCCTTTAGGTTTTACCCCAACAATGTTTTCATTAGTTTCGCTCACTCTCGAAATCAAGCATTTTACAGCAGGTTGGAGCAGCCTGTATCTCAGCACAGGAATAAGGTAGGGAAGAATTCTAAGGCTCATTTTGACTGCCTCCAGAAGTTAGATCAGATGGCAAATTGGATTTGGTGCTAGGTCTTTCCCTTTAGGTTTTACCCCAACAATGTTTTCATTAGTTTCGCTCACTCTCGAAATCAAGCATTTTACAGCAGGTTGGAGCAGCCTGTATCTCAGCACAGGAATAAGGTAGGGAAGAATTCTAAGGATCATTTTGACTGCCTCCAGAAGTTAGATCAGATGGCAAATTGGATTTGGTGCTAGGTCTTTCCCTTTAGGTTTTACCCCAACAATGTTTTCATTAGTTTCGCTCACTCTCGAAATCAAGCATTTTACAGCAGGTTGGAGCAGCCTGTATCTCAGCACAGGAATAAGGTAGGGAAGAATTCTAAGGCTCATTTTGACTGCCTCCAGAAGTTAGATCAGATGGCAAATTGGATTTGGTGCTAGGTCTTTCCCTTTAGGTTTTACCCCAACAATGTTTTCATTAGTTTCGCTCACTCTCGAAATCAAGCATTTTACAGCAGGTTGGAGCAGCCTGTATCTCAGCACAGGAATAAGGTAGGGAAGAATTCTAAGGCTCATTTTGACTGCCTCCAGAAGTTAGATCAGATGGCAAATTGGATTTGGTGCTAGGTCTTTCCCTTTAGGTTTTACCCCAACAATGTTTTCATTAGTTTCGCTCACTCTCGAAATCAAGCATTTTACAGCAGGTTGGAGCAGCCTGTATCTCAGCACAGGAATAAGGTAGGGAAGAATTCTAAGGCTCATTTTGACTGCCTCCAGAAGTTAGATCAGATGGCAAATTGGATTTGGTGCTAGGTCTTTCCCTTTAGGTTTTACCCCAACAATGTTTTCATTAGTTTCGCTCACTCTCGAAATCAAGCATTTTACAGCAGGTTGGAGCAGCCTGTATCTCAGCACAGGAATAAGGTAGGGAAGAATTCTAAGGCTCATTTTGACTGCCTCCAGAAGTTAGATCAGATGGCAAATTGGATTTGGTGCTAGGTCTTTCCCTTTAGGTTTTACCCCAACAATGTTTTCATTAGTTTCGCTCACTCTCGAAATCAAGCATTTTACAGCAGGTTGGAGCAGCCTGTATCTCAGCACAGGAATAAGGTAGGGAAGAATTCTAAGGCTCATTTTGACTGCCTCCAGAAGTTAGATCAGATGGCAAATTGGATTTGGTGCTAGGTCTTTCCCTTTAGGTTTTACCCCAACAATGTTTTCATTAGTTTCGCTCACTCTCGAAATCAAGCATTTTACAGCAGGTTGGAGCAGCCTGTATCTCAGCACAGGAATAAGGTAGGGAAGAATTCTAAGGCTCATTTTGACTGCCCTCCAGAAGTTAGATCAGATGGCAAATTGGATTTGGTGCTAGGTCTTTCCCTTTAGGTTTTACCCCAACAATGTTTTCATTAGTTTCGCTCACTCTCGAAATCAAGCATTTTACAGCAGGTTGGAGCAGCCTGTATCTCAGCACAGGAATAAGGTAGGGAAGAATTCTAAGGCTCATTTTGACTGCCTCCAGAAGTTAGATCAGATGGCAAATTGGATTTGGTGCTAGGTCTTTCCCTTTAGGTTTTACCCCAACAATGTTTTCATTAGTTTCGCTCACTCTCGAAATCAAGCATTTTACAGCAGGTTGGAGCAGCCTGTATCTCAGCACAGGAATAAGGTAGGGAAGAATTCTAAGGATCATTTTGACTGCCTCCAGAAGTTAGATCAGATGGCAAATTGGATTTGGTGCTAGGTCTTTCCCTTTAGGTTTTACCCCAACAATGTTTTCATTAGTTTCGCTCACTCTCGAAATCAAGCATTTTACAGCAGGTTGGAGCAGCCTGTATCTCAGCACAGGAATAAGGTAGGGAAGAATTCTAAGGATCATTTTGACTGCCTCCAGAAGTTAGATCAGATGGCAAATTGGATTTGGTGCTAGGTCTTTCCCTTTAGGTTTTACCCCAACAATGTTTTCATTAGTTTCGCTCACTCTCGAAATCAAGCATTTTACAGCAGGTTGGAGCAGCCTGTATCTCAGCACAGGAATAAGGTAGGGAAGAATTCTAAGGATCATTTTGACTGCCTCCAGAAGTTAGATCAGATGGCAAATTGGATTTGGTGCTAGGTCTTTCCCTTTAGGTTTTACCCCAACAATGTTTTCATTAGTTTCGCTCACTCTCGAAATCAAGCATTTTACAGCAGGTTGGAGCAGCCTGTATCTCAGCACAGGAATAAGGTAGGGAAGAATTCTAAGGCTCATTTTGACTGCCTCCAGAAGTTAGATCAGATGGCAAATTGGATTTGGTGCTAGGTCTTTCCCTTTAGGTTTTACCCCAACAATGTTTTCATTAGTTTCGCTCACTCTCGAAATCAAGCATTTTACAGCAGGTTGGAGCAGCCTGTATCTCAGCACAGGAATAAGGTAGGGAAGAATTCAAATGCTCATTTTGACTGCCTCCAGAAGTTAGATCAGATGGCAAATTGGATTTGGTGCTAGGTCTTTCCCTTTAGGTTTTACCCCCAACAATGTTTTCATTAGTTTCGCTCACTCTCGAAATCAAGCATTTTACAGCAGGTTGGAGCAGCCTGTATCTCAGCACAGGAATAAGGTAGGGAAGAATTCTAAGGATCATTTTGACTGCCCTCCAGAAGTTAGATCAGATGGCAAATTGGATTTGGTGCTAGGTCTTTCCCTTTAGGTTTTACCCCAACAATGTTTTCATTAGTTTCGCTCACTCTCGAAATCAAGCATTTTACAGCAGGTTGGAGCAGCCTGTATCTCAGCACAGGAATAAGGTAGGGAAGAATTCTAAGGCTCATTTTGACTGCCTCCAGAAGTTAGATCAGATGGCAAATTGGATTTGGTGCTAGGTCTTTCCCTTTAGGTTTTACCCCAACAATGTTTTCATTAGTTTCGCTCACTCTCGAAATCAAGCATTTTACAGCAGGTTGGAGCAGCCTGTATCTCAGCACAGGAATAAGGTAGGGAAGAATTCTAAGGCTCATTTTGACTGCCTCCAGAAGTTAGATCAGATGGCAAATTGGATTTGGTGCTAGGTCTTTCCCTTTAGGTTTTACCCCAACAATGTTTTCATTAGTTTCGCTCACTCTCGAAATCAAGCATTTTACAGCAGGTTGGAGCAGCCTGTATCTCAGCACAGGAATAAGGTAGGGAAGAATTCTAAGGATCATTTTGACTGCCTCCAGAAGTTAGATCAGATGGCAAATTGGATTTGGTGCTAGGTCTTTCCCTTTAGGTTTTACCCCAACAATGTTTTCATTAGTTTCGCTCACTCTCGAAATCAAGCATTTTACAGCAGGTTGGAGCAGCCTGTATCTCAGCACAGGAATAAGGTAGGGAAGAATTCTAAGGATCATTTTGACTGCCTCCAGAAGTTAGATCAGAGGGCAAATTGGATTTGGTGCTAGGTCTTTCCCTTTAGGTTTTACCCCCAACAATGTTTTCATTAGTTTCGCTCACTCTCGAAATCAAGCATTTTACAGCAGGTTGGAGCAGCCTGTATCTCAGCACAGGAATAAGGTAGGGAAGAATTCAAATGCTCATTTTGACTGCCTCCAGAAGTTAGATCAGATGGCAAATTGGATTTGGTGCTAGGTCTTTCCCTTTAGGTTTTACCCCAACAATGATTTCATTAGTTTCGCTCACTCTCGAAATCAAGCATTTTACAGCAGGTTAGAGCAGCCTGTATCTCAGCACAGGAATAAGGTAGGGAAGAATTCTAAGGCTCATTTTGACTGCCTCCAGAAGTTAGATCAGATGGCAAATTGGATTTGGTGCTAGGTCTTTCCCTTTAGGTTTTACCCCAACAATGTTTTCATTAGTTTCGCTCACTCCTCGAAATCAAGCATTTTACAGCAGGTTGGAGCAGCCTGTATCTCAGCACAGGAATAAGGTAGGGAAGAATTCTAAGGCTCATTTTGACTGCCTCCAGAAGTTAGATCAGATGGCAAATTGGATTTGGTGCTAGGTCTTTCCCTTTAGGTTTTACCCCAACAATGTTTTCATTAGTTTCGCTCACTCTCGAAATCAAGCATTTTACAGCAGGTTGGAGCAGCCTGTATCTCAGCACAGGAATAAGGTAGGGAAGAATTCTAAGGCTCATTTTGACTGCCTCCAGAAGTTAGATCAGATGGCAAATTGGATTTGGTGCTAGGTCTTTCCCTTTAGGTTTTACCCCAACAATGTTTTCATTAGTTTCGCTCACTCTCGAAATCAAGCATTTTACAGCAGGTTGGAGCAGCCTGTATCTCAGCACAGGAATAAGGTAGGGAAGAATTCTAAGGCTCATTTTGACTGCCTCCAGAAGTTAGATCAGATGGCAAATTGGATTTGGTGCTAGGTCTTTCCCTTTAGGTTTTACCCCAACAATGTTTTCATTAGTTTCGCTCACTCTCGAAATCAAGCATTTTACAGCAGGTTGGAGCAGCCTGTATCTCAGCACAGGAATAAGGTAGGGAAGAATTCTAAGGCTCATTTTGACTGCCTCCAGAAGTTAGATCAGATGGCAAATTGGATTTGGTGCTAGGTCTTTCCCTTTAGGTTTTACCCCAACAATGTTTTCATTAGTTTCGCTCACTCTCGAAATCAAGCATTTTACAGCAGGTTGGAGCAGCCTGTATCTCAGCACAGGAATAAGGTAGGGAAGAATTCTAAGGCTCATTTTGACTGCCTCCAGAAGTTAGATCAGATGGCAAATTGGATTTGGTGCTAGGTCTTTCCCTTTAGGTTTTACCCCAACAATGTTTTCATTAGTTTCGCTCACTCTCGAAATCAAGCATTTTACAGCAGGTTGGAGCAGCCTGTATCTCAGCACAGGAATAAGGTAGGGAAGAATTCTAAGGCTCATTTTGACTGCCTCCAGAAGTTAGATCAGATGGCAAATTGGATTTGGTGCTAGGTCTTTCCCTTTAGGTTTTACCCCAACAATGTTTTCATTAGTTTCGCTCACTCTCGAAATCAAGCATTTTACAGCAGGTTGGAGCAGCCTGTATCTCAGCACAGGAATAAGGTAGGGAAGAATTCTAAGGCTCATTTTGACTGCCTCCAGAAGTTAGATCAGATGGCAAATTGGATTTGGTGCTAGGTCTTTCCCTTTAGGTTTTACCCCAACAATGTTTTCATTAGTTTCGCTCACTCTCGAAATCAAGCATTTTACAGCAGGTTGGAGCAGCCTGTATCTCAGCACAGGAATAAGGTAGGGAAGAATTCAAAGGCTCATTTTGACTGCCTCCAGAAGTTAGATCAGATGGCAAATTGGATTTGGTGCTAGGTCTTTCCCTTTAGGTTTTACCCCAACAATGTTTTCATTAGTTTCACTCACTCTCGAAATCAAGCATTTTACAGCAGGTTGGAGCAGCCTGTATCTCAGCACAGGAATAAGGTAGGGAAGAATTCTAAGGCTCATTTTGACTGCCTCCAGAAGTTAGATCAGATGGCAAATTGGATTTGGTGCTAGGTCTTTCCCTTTAGGTTTTACCCCAACAATGTTTTCATTAGTTTCGCTCACTCTCGAAATCAAGCATTTTACAGCAGGTTGGAGCAGCCTGTATCTCAGCACAGGAATAAGGTAGGGAAGAATTCAAATGCTCATTTTGACTGCCTCCAGAAGTTAGATCAGATGGCAAATTGGATTTGGTGCTAGGTCTTTCCCTTTAGGTTTTACCCCAACAATGTTTTCATTAGTTTCGCTCACTCTCGAAATCAAGCATTTTACAGCAGGTTGGAGCAGCCTGTATCTCAGCACAGGAATAAGGTAGGGAAGAATTCTAAGGCTCATTTTGACTGCCTCCAGAAGTTAGATCAGATGGCAAATTGGATTTGGTGCTAGGTCTTTCCCTTTAGGTTTTACCCCAACAATGTTTTCATTAGTTTCGCTCACTCTCGAAATCAAGCATTTTACAGCAGGTTGGAGCAGCCTGTATCTCAGCACAGGAATAAGGTAGGGAAGAATTCTAAGGCTCATTTTGACTGCCTCCAGAAGTTAGATCAGATGGCAAATTGGATTTGGTGCTAGGTCTTTCCCTTTAGGTTTTACCCCAACAATGTTTTCATTAGTTTCGCTCACTCTCGAAATCAAGCATTTTACAGCAGGTTGGAGCAGCCTGTATCTCAGCACAGGAATAAGGTAGGGAAGAATTCTAAGGCTCATTTTGACTGCCTCCAGAAGTTAGATCAGATGGCAAATTGGATTTGGTGCTAGGTCTTTCCCTTTAGGTTTTACCCCAACAATGTTTTCATTAGTTTCGCTCACTCTCGAAATCAAGCATTTTACAGCAGGTTGGAGCAGCCTGTATCTCAGCACAGGAATAAGGTAGGGAAGAATTCTAAGGCTCATTTTGACTGCCTCCAGAAGTTAGATCAGATGGCAAATTGGATTTGGTGCTAGGTCTTTCCCTTTAGGTTTTACCCCAACAATGTTTTCATTAGTTTCGCTCACTCTCGAAATCAAGCATTTTACAGCAGGTTGGAGCAGCCTGTATCTCAGCACAGGAATAAGGTAGGGAAGAATTCTAAGGCTCATTTTGACTGCCTCCAGAAGTTAGATCAGATGGCAAATTGGATTTGGTGCTAGGTCTTTCCCTTTAGGTTTTACCCCAACAATGTTTTCATTAGTTTCGCTCACTCTCGAAATCAAGCATTTTACAGCAGGTTGGAGCAGCCTGTATCTCAGCACAGGAATAAGGTAGGGAAGAATTCTAAGGCTCATTTTGACTGCCTCCAGAAGTTAGATCAGATGGCAAATTGGATTTGGTGCTAGGTCTTTCCCTTTAGGTTTTACCCCAACAATGTTTTCATTAGTTTCGCTCACTCTCGAAATCAAGCATTTTACAGCAGGTTGGAGCAGCCTGTATCTCAGCACAGGAATAAGGTAGGGAAGAATTCTAAGGCTCATTTTGACTGCCTCCAGAAGTTAGATCAGATGGCAAATTGGATTTGGTGCTAGGTCTTTCCCTTTAGGTTTTACCCCAACAATGTTTTCATTAGTTTCGCTCACTCTCGAAATCAAGCATTTTACAGCAGGTTGGAGCAGCCTGTATCTCAGCACAGGAATAAGGTAGGGAAGAATTCTAAGGCTCATTTTGACTGCCTCCAGAAGTTAGATCAGATGGCAAATTGGATTTGGTGCTAGGTCTTTCCCTTTAGGTTTTACCCCAACAATGTTTTCATTAGTTTCGCTCACTCTCGAAATCAAGCATTTTACAGCAGGTTGGAGCAGCCTGTATCTCAGCACAGGAATAAGGTAGGGAAGAATTCTAAGGCTCATTTTGACTGCCTCCAGAAGTTAGATCAGATGGCAAATTGGATTTGGTGCTAGGTCTTTCCCTTTAGGTTTTACCCCAACAATGTTTTCATTAGTTTCGCTCACTCTCGAAATCAAGCATTTTACAGCAGGTTGGAGCAGCCTGTATCTCAGCACAGGAATAAGGTAGGGAAGAATTCTAAGGATCATTTTGACTGCCTCCAGAAGTTAGATCAGATGGCAAATTGGATTTGGTGCTAGGTCTTTCCCTTTAGGTTTTACCCCAACAATGTTTTCATTAGTTTCGCTCACTCTCGAAATCAAGCATTTTACAGCAGGTTGGAGCAGCCTGTATCTCAGCACAGGAATAAGGTAGGGAAGAATTCTAAGGATCATTTTGACTGCCTCCAGAAGTTAGATCAGATGGCAAATTGGATTTGGTGCTAGGTCTTTCCCTTTAGGTTTTACCCCAACAATGTTTTCATTAGTTTCGCTCACTCTCGAAATCAAGCATTTTACAGCAGGTTGGAGCAGCCTGTATCTCAGCACAGGAATAAGGTAGGGAAGAATTCTAAGGCTCATTTTGACGGCCTCCAGAAGTTAGATCAGATGGCAAATTGGATTTGGTGCTAGGTCTTTCCCTTTAGGTTTTACCCCAACAATGTTTTCATTAGTTTCGCTCACTCTCGAAATCAAGCATTTTACAGCAGGTTGGAGCAGCCTGTATCTCAGCACAGGAATAAGGTAGGGAAGAATTCTAAGGCTCATTTTGACTGCCTCCAGAAGTTAGATCAGATGGCAAATTGGATTTGGTGCTAGGTCTTTCCCTTTAGGTTTTACCCCAACAATGTTTTCATTAGTTTCGCTCACTCTCGAAATCAAGCATTTTACAGCAGGTTGGAGCAGCCTGTATCTCAGCACAGGAATAAGGTAGGGAAGAATTCTAAGGCTCATTTTGACTGCCTCCAGAAGTTAGATCAGATGGCAAATTGGATTTGGTGCTAGGTCTTTCCCTTTAGGTTTTACCCCAACAATGTTTTCATTAGTTTCGCTCACTCTCGAAATCAAGCATTTTACAGCAGGTTGGAGCAGCCTGTATCTCAGCACAGGAATAAGGTAGGGAAGAATTCAAATGCTCATTTTGACTGCCTCCAGAAGTTAGATCAGATGGCAAATTGGATTTGGTGCTAGGTCTTTCCCTTTAGGTTTTACCCCAACAATGTTTTCATTAGTTTCGCTCACTCTCGAAATCAAGCATTTTACAGCAGGTTGGAGCAGCCTGTATCTCAGCACAGGAATAAGGTAGGGAAGAATTCTAAGGATCATTTTGACTGCCTCCAGAAGTTAGATCAGATGGCAAATTGGATTTGGTGCTAGGTCTTTCCCTTTAGGTTTTACCCCAACAATGTTTTCATTAGTTTCGCTCACTCTCGAAATCAAGCATTTTACAGCAGGTTGGAGCAGCCTGTATCTCAGCACAGGAATAAGGTAGGGAAGAATTCTAAGGCTCATTTTGACTGCCTCCAGAAGTTAGATCAGATGGCAAATTGGATTTGGTGCTAGGTCTTTCCCTTTAGGTTTTACCCCAACAATGTTTTCATTAGTTTCGCTCACTCTCGAAATCAAGCATTTTACAGCAGGTTGGAGCAGCCTGTATCTCAGCACAGGAATAAGGTAGGGAAGAATTCTAAGGCTCATTTTGACTGCCTCCAGAAGTTAGATCAGATGGCAAATTGGATTTGGTGCTAGGTCTTTCCCTTTAGGTTTTACCCCAACAATGTTTTCATTAGTTTCGCTCACTCTCGAAATCAAGCATTTTACAGCAGGTTGGAGCAGCCTGTATCTCAGCACAGGAATAAGGTAGGGAAGAATTCTAAGGATCATTTTGACTGCCTCCAGAAGTTAGATCAGATGGCAAATTGGATTTGGTGCTAGGTCTTTCCCTTTAGGTTTTACCCCAACAATGTTTTCATTAGTTTCGCTCACTCTCGAAATCAAGCATTTTACAGCAGGTTGGAGCAGCCTGTATCTCAGCACAGGAATAAGGTAGGGAAGAATTCTAAGGATCATTTTGACTGCCTCCAGAAGTTAGATCAGATGGCAAATTGGATTTGGTGCTAGGTCTTTCCCTTTAGGTTTTACCCCAACAATGATTTCATTAGTTTCGCTCACTCTCGAAATCAAGCATTTTACAGCAGGTTAGAGCAGCCTGTATCTCAGCACAGGAATAAGGTAGGGAAGAATTCTAAGGCTCATTTTGACTGCCTCCAGAAGTTAGATCAGATGGCAAATTGGATTTGGTGCTAGGTCTTTCCCTTTAGGTTTTACCCCAACAATGTTTTCATTAGTTTCGCTCACTCTCGAAATCAAGCATTTTACAGCAGGTTGGAGCAGCCTGTATCTCAGCACAGGAATAAGGTAGGGAAGAATTCTAAGGCTCATTTTGACTGCCTCCAGAAGTTAGATCAGATGGCAAATTGGATTTGGTGCTAGGTCTTTCCCTTTAGGTTTTACCCCAACAATGTTTTCATTAGTTTCGCTCACTCTCGAAATCAAGCATTTTACAGCAGGTTGGAGCAGCCTGTATCTCAGCACAGGAATAAGGTAGGGAAGAATTCTAAGGCTCATTTTGACTGCCTCCAGAAGTTAGATCAGATGGCAAATTGGATTTGGTGCTAGGTCTTTCCCTTTAGGTTTTACCCCAACAATGTTTTCATTAGTTTCGCTCACTCTCGAAATCAAGCATTTTACAGCAGGTTGGAGCAGCCTGTATCTCAGCACAGGAATAAGGTAGGGAAGAATTCTAAGGCTCATTTTGACTGCCTCCAGAAGTTAGATCAGATGGCAAATTGGATTTGGTGCTAGGTCTTTCCCTTTAGGTTTTACCCCAACAATGTTTTCATTAGTTTCGCTCACTCTCGAAATCAAGCATTTTACAGCAGGTTGGAGCAGCCTGTATCTCAGCACAGGAATAAGGTAGGGAAGAATTCAAAGGCTCATTTTGACTGCCTCCAGAAGTTAGATCAGATGGCAAATTGGATTTGGTGCTAGGTCTTTCCCTTTAGGTTTTACCCCAACAATGTTTTCATTAGTTTCGCTCACTCTCGAAATCAAGCATTTTACAGCAGGTTGGAGCAGCCTGTATCTCAGCACAGGAATAAGGTAGGGAAGAATTCTAAGGCTCATTTTGACTGCCTCCAGAAGTTAGATCAGATGGCAAATTGGATTTGGTGCTAGGTCTTTCCCTTTAGGTTTTACCCCAACAATGTTTTCATTAGTTTCGCTCACTCTCGAAATCAAGCATTTTACAGCAGGTTGGAGCAGCCTGTATCTCAGCACAGGAATAAGGTAGGGAAGAATTCTAAGGCTCATTTTGACTGCCTCCAGAAGTTAGATCAGATGGCAAATTGGATTTGGTGCTAGGTCTTTCCCTTTAGGTTTTACCCCAACAATGTTTTCATTAGTTTCGCTCACTCTCGAAATCAAGCATTTTACAGCAGGTTGGAGCAGCCTGTATCTCAGCACAGGAATAAGGTAGGGAAGAATTCTAAGGCTCATTTTGACTGCCTCCAGAAGTTAGATCAGATGGCAAATTGGATTTGGTGCTAGGTCTTTCCCTTTAGGTTTTACCCCAACAATGTTTTCATTAGTTTCGCTCACTCTCGAAATCAAGCATTTTACAGCAGGTTGGAGCAGCCTGTATCTCAGCACAGGAATAAGGTAGGGAAGAATTCTAAGGCTCATTTTGACTGCCTCCAGAAGTTAGATCAGATGGCAAATTGGATTTGGTGCTAGGTCTTTCCCTTTAGGTTTTACCCCAACAATGTTTTCATTAGTTTCACTCACTCTCGAAATCAAGCATTTTACAGCAGGTTGGAGCAGCCTGTATCTCAGCACAGGAATAAGGTAGGGAAGAATTCTAAGGCTCATTTTGACTGCCTCCAGAAGTTAGATCAGATGGCAAATTGGATTTGGTGCTAGGTCTTTCCCTTTAGGTTTTACCCCAACAATGTTTTCATTAGTTTCGCTCACTCTCGAAATCAAGCATTTTACAGCAGGTTGGAGCAGCCTGTATCTCAGCACAGGAATAAGGTAGGGAAGAATTCAAATGCTCATTTTGACTGCCTCCAGAAGTTAGATCAGATGGCAAATTGGATTTGGTGCTAGGTCTTTCCCTTTAGGTTTTACCCCAACAATGTTTTCATTAGTTTCGCTCACTCTCGAAATCAAGCATTTTACAGCAGGTTGGAGCAGCCTGTATCTCAGCACAGGAATAAGGTAGGGAAGAATTCTAAGGCTCATTTTGACTGCCTCCAGAAGTTAGATCAGATGGCAAATTGGATTTGGTGCTAGGTCTTTCCCTTTAGGTTTTACCCCAACAATGTTTTCATTAGTTTCGCTCACTCTCGAAATCAAGCATTTTACAGCAGGTTGGAGCAGCCTGTATCTCAGCACAGGAATAAGGTAGGGAAGAATTCTAAGGCTCATTTTGACTGCCTCCAGAAGTTAGATCAGATGGCAAATTGGATTTGGTGCTAGGTCTTTCCCTTTAGGTTTTACCCCAACAATGTTTTCATTAGTTTCGCTCACTCTCGAAATCAAGCATTTTACAGCAGGTTGGAGCAGCCTGTATCTCAGCACAGGAATAAGGTAGGGAAGAATTCTAAGGCTCATTTTGACTGCCTCCAGAAGTTAGATCAGATGGCAAATTGGATTTGGTGCTAGGTCTTTCCCTTTAGGTTTTACCCCAACAATGTTTTCATTAGTTTCGCTCACTCTCGAAATCAAGCATTTTACAGCAGGTTGGAGCAGCCTGTATCTCAGCACAGGAATAAGGTAGGGAAGAATTCTAAGGATCATTTTGACTGCCTCCAGAAGTTAGATCAGATGGCAAATTGGATTTGGTGCTAGGTCTTTCCCTTTAGGTTTTACCCCAACAATGTTTTCATTAGTTTCGCTCACTCTCGAAATCAAGCATTTTACAGCAGGTTGGAGCAGCCTGTATCTCAGCACAGGAATAAGGTAGGGAAGAATTCTAAGGCTCATTTTGACTGCCTCCAGAAGTTAGATCAGATGGCAAATTGGATTTGGTGCTAGGTCTTTCCCTTTAGGTTTTACCCCCAACAATGTTTTCATTAGTTTCGCTCACTCTCGAAATCAAGCATTTTACAGCAGGTTGGAGCAGCCTGTATCTCAGCACAGGAATAAGGTAGGGAAGAATTCTAAGGATCATTTTGACTGCCTCCAGAAGTTAGATCAGATGGCAAATTGGATTTGGTGCTAGGTCTTTCCCTTTAGGTTTTACCCCAACAATGTTTTCATTAGTTTCGCTCACTCTCGAAATCAAGCATTTTACAGCAGGTTGGAGCAGCCTGTATCTCAGCACAGGAATAAGGTAGGGAAGAATTCTAAGGATCATTTTGACTGCCTCCAGAAGTTAGATCAGATGGCAAATTGGATTTGGTGCTAGGTCTTTCCCTTTAGGTTTTACCCCCAACAATGTTTTCATTAGTTTCGCTCACTCTCGAAATCAAGCATTTTACAGCAGGTTGGAGCAGCCTGTATCTCAGCACAGGAATAAGGTAGGGAAGAATTCTAAGGCTCATTTTGACGGCCTCCAGAAGTTAGATCAGATGGCAAATTGGATTTGGTGCTAGGTCTTTCCCTTTAGGTTTTACCCCAACAATGTTTTCATTAGTTTCGCTCACTCTCGAAATCAAGCATTTTACAGCAGGTTGGAGCAGCCTGTATCTCAGCACAGGAATAAGGTAGGGAAGAATTCTAAGGCTCATTTTGACTGCCTCCAGAAGTTAGATCAGATGGCAAATTGGATTTGGTGCTAGGTCTTTCCCTTTAGGTTTTACCCCAACAATGTTTTCATTAGTTTCGCTCACTCTCGAAATCAAGCATTTTACAGCAGGTTGGAGCAGCCTGTATCTCAGCACAGGAATAAGGTAGGGAAGAATTCTAAGGCTCATTTTGACTGCCTCCAGAAGTTAGATCAGATGGCAAATTGGATTTGGTGCTAGGTCTTTCCCTTTAGGTTTTACCCCAACAATGTTTTCATTAGTTTCGCTCACTCTCGAAATCAAGCATTTTACAGCAGGTTGGAGCAGCCTGTATCTCAGCACAGGAATAAGGTAGGGAAGAATTCTAAGGATCATTTTGACTGCCTCCAGAAGTTAGATCAGATGGCAAATTGGATTTGGTGCTAGGTCTTTCCCTTTAGGTTTTACCCCAACAATGTTTTCATTAGTTTCGCTCACTCTCGAAATCAAGCATTTTACAGCAGGTTGGAGCAGCCTGTATCTCAGCACAGGAATAAGGTAGGGAAGAATTCTAAGGCTCATTTTGACTGCCTCCAGAAGTTAGATCAGATGGCAAATTGGATTTGGTGCTAGGTCTTTCCCTTTAGGTTTTACCCCAACAATGTTTTCATTAGTTTCGCTCACTCTCGAAATCAAGCATTTTACAGCAGGTTGGAGCAGCCTGTATCTCAGCACAGGAATAAGGTAGGGAAGAATTCTAAGGATCATTTTGACTGCCTCCAGAAGTTAGATCAGATGGCAAATTGGATTTGGTGCTAGGTCTTTCCCTTTAGGTTTTACCCCCAACAATGTTTTCATTAGTTTCGCTCACTCTCGAAATCAAGCATTTTACAGCAGGTTGGAGCAGCCTGTATCTCAGCACAGGAATAAGGTAGGGAAGAATTCAAATGCTCATTTTGACTGCCTCCAGAAGTTAGATCAGATGGCAAATTGGATTTGGTGCTAGGTCTTTCCCTTTAGGTTTTACCCCAACAATGTTTTCATTAGTTTCGCTCACTCTCGAAATCAAGCATTTTACAGCAGGTTGGAGCAGCCTGTATCTCAGCACAGGAATAAGGTAGGGAAGAATTCTAAGGATCATTTTGACTGCCTCCAGAAGTTAGATCAGATGGCAAATTGGATTTGGTGCTAGGTCTTTCCCTTTAGGTTTTACCCCAACAATGTTTTCATTAGTTTCGCTCACTCTCGAAATCAAGCATTTTACAGCAGGTTGGAGCAGCCTGTATCTCAGCACAGGAATAAGGTAGGGAAGAATTCTAAGGCTCATTTTGACTGCCTCCAGAAGTTAGATCAGATGGCAAATTGGATTTGGTGCTAGGTCTTTCCTTTTAGGTTTTACCCCAACAATGTTTTCATTAGTTTCGCTCACTCTCGAAATCAAGCATTTTACAGCAGGTTGGAGCAGCCTGTATCTCAGCACAGGAATAAGGTAGGGAAGAATTCTAAGGATCATTTTGACTGCCTCCAGAAGTTAGATCAGATGGCAAATTGGATTTGGTGCTAGGTCTTTCCCTTTAGGTTTTACCCCAACAATGTTTTCATTAGTTTCGCTCACTCTCGAAATCAAGCATTTTACAGCAGGTTGGAGCAGCCTGTATCTCAGCACAGGAATAAGGTAGGGAAGAATTCTAAGGCTCATTTTGACTGCCTCCAGAAGTTAGATCAGATGGCAAATTGGATTTGGTGCTAGGTCTTTCCCTTTAGGTTTTACCCCAACAATGTTTTCATTAGTTTCGCTCACTCTCGAAATCAAGCATTTTACAGCAGGTTGG